>NW_019524692.1:272854-418634 GCF_002814215.2 Seriola lalandi dorsalis | reverse complement strand
TTTTTTTTTTTTTGATGTGGAAAACTGGTCTCAGCAGTGGAACCACAGGCATTAACAGGAAGGAACAGGATGACTCTTTCCTCCTGCCTTAAATCCTGCTGCCATGAGAGACAACCGTATCCCTCCAGAGCCTCACAATCAGCTGCAACCAATATCAAGCACATCGGACTAAACCTGTAAACCCCTCACTCTGTCTCAGGCCAGTTTCCACTCTGAGAACATCTTAACAGGCACAATATTTCCCCTCGTGTATTGTTCATTATCTCACATCGAATCTCCGAATACTTTTATTGTTCACTGCAGGCTGCGTGTGTGTGATTTGGCCACAACAGCAAAAATTGTGCACCATTTCACACTTTATATTGTCATACGTTGGAGGGTAAGTGTAGGAAACAAACACAGCTCACTCAAGCCTGTAAGAACACTTTTTATTTACTAAACTCGAGTCATGTAGAAAGCTTTCATCAGGATGTTCTATGATCTTTCTAAATTACAATCAAGGTGCGTGAAAATAATCTGCACACAAAAAGAGGGCATTTTCCAAAAACAAAGGAAAAATTGTAAAAGATAGTGACAGTTTATATTAATAATAATAAAAAACTAACAATACTAACGCATTTAACAGCGTTGCTATGAGCAGGTAAGCTTGTTTTATCTCTAAAACTATGTAGATCCTGAAGAACAACAAACTTTAAAGAACAATATTGTTGTGGCAGATATGGCAGCATTAATTTTTCAACTTGGCTTCAGATTTGGCGAGAGCTGTCCTTCCTTTCGTACATATTGTACCATATGACTCAAGCCTTTATCGTGAGCTAAGCACTTACGGACGAGTGTTTTATTCTCATCGGTGAAGAGAGTCATCAGGCACCAAATCTCCCTGCACTGAAATCACAGACAGAATGTCCTCACGTCCTCCACAACACTTCAATAAATATGTTGGAAATTGGTGATTTACTTCAGCTTCACTCTAATTTAATAATCAACTCAGTATGACATGGATTATGCTTTTTCAATATAGAGCTCCTGCTACCATCGTGTGGCCTTAGCCCTGTTTTGGCTCCAGTTAGTTATGTAAAAGTCTGATTTGGTTCCGTAATGGGGTGATGTGGGCGACTCCTGTGGCTTTTGATCCTTTCGGCTCAATAGTCAGAATCAGTAGTCGTGGTCCCAGCCGGAGAACTCCTCCTCTGCCTTTGTCTGGTCCAGAGGGAAACGGTCAAAGTTGATGTAGCAGGGGCCCTGACGGAGGAAAAAGACATTGTTGAAGCACATTGGCTGCATCTTGAAGTGTATCACTTCTTTATAAATAACATGTAAGCATATTTCTTTCAAAATTTTACTTTGATTGTTGCACATATAATAATGCATTTTCAGTGTTATAGAGAACTGCTGAAGATTTGAAAGCACAATATAAAGGGCTACAAAAGTGTAAAAGTGTATTTTACAGAGTTAATGCACAAAATATTCTCTGAAAGTGAACCAGCTACATTCTTTGGTTCTGTTTTCTTTAAACTACACAAAAAGTGTTACCACTTTTCACACAATAGTAGAAGCACTCGGCTGGAGGTGTGACTTGCCTTGCGTATGAGCCGGACCGTGGGAGCGTCGAGCTGACCCACCCGCAGCTTGTGCCAGTTCATGCTGCTGAACCACCTGAAGGGAAAAGAGGAGGGAGATTACAAGTCAAATACAATGAGAACGGACTGAAATGATTGATTCTAAATTAAAAAGCTCATTAAGCACCAAATGTTTTTTTTTTTTTTAAGTCTTTTTTATCCAATGATTGTGTAGTATCGTACCTACTTAACTTTTTAACACTTATAAAAGACATGTTGCCATGGTTACCTGTGATTCCGGACATCTTTGATTCCATCCTTCTTGTTTCCTAACCTCTGACCTGGCCGAAGTCTGTGAACAAAAATGCAAGACGTCAGTCATACGGAGGACATTTACATATCTTTTTTTACATAAGTTTCCACTTTTCAACACATTTGTATTCAGAAACCATAAATACACAAATGCATGTTATAATACAATGTATTGATTTGCAGACATGTTCAGAGGCACATAGGAAGAGCTGTCTGAAATGCCCAAATGCTCTATACCTTACCTTTTACACGGTCCAATTCTATATTATGAGAGAGTTATTCAGGCAACACACTGAAGTAATAGATATATCACTATATAAAATTGTAACCATGATGCAGTCAGTATCGTTCTCTCACCTGCACAGCTTACTGATAATGGACTTGGCTGCTTCATTCAGGTAAGGTGGATACTTGAGTGCGCCCTCCAATATTTTGGCATAAATCTTCTGGGGCTCTGAACTTGAAAATGGAGGGCTGAAAGATAGAAAATACGTTTGATGTTAGATAATCTTTCGATATAAAGCAATTATCACATTAAAAGAAAATGTCTCAGAACATCCACAGTGGTTCTTTTGGGTAACCTGAACCTGTGGCTGCAGGCACTAAATGATGAGAAAAGACAGATGTGTTTCACTGCTGCAGATGTCAGCCATACTTCCCTGCTGCCATCTGCTGGTCAGCATTAAGATTTGACTCATTTTCAATTTATTCTCACTTTGCCATATTTCTGTGACTCTATTGCAGTGATTCTCAAGCCTTTTCTGGCAGTATTAGTATTAGTATCAGTATTACCTTCCCACCAGTAGCTCAAAGATCAGAATGCCAAGGGACCAAAAGTCGACCGCAAAGTCATGTCCCTGGTTCTTGATGATCTCTGGGGCCATGTACTCAGGAGTACCGACAAATGAGTAGGTTTTCTCACCACGTACTAACTCCTTGGCAAAACCAAAATCCACCTATACAGACACACAGACACACACAAACACACACACACACACACATATAGTATGCAGATCATACACAGGCTCTAGGTATGGAAACCCTTGCGAAGTCCCCCTTAGTGCAAAAGCACATTGTCACATACAGGTGTATTTCCTGAATATTTAATCTGTACTTAGAGCTTAAAGAGGGCACAAATAAATGAGCAGACACACTTCTTCACAGACAAGGACTCACTAGTTTGACATATCCCTTAATATCCAGCATCAGGTTCTCAGGCTTCAGGTCTCTGTACATGATGTTCTTCTTATGGAGGTAGGCATAGGCCTCCACCACACAGGCAGTGCAGAACACAGCAATGGACTCGTCAAAACGCCCTCTGAAATCACAGTGACACGCTTTAATTTGCTGTCAAATAAATTTATTGCATCCCATCGCCTTCTATTGCTGTTATTTTCATTGGTCTGGGCACGAGCGGCCCTTGGAAATTGAAGTTTATTTTATTGTTGGCACTATAGATTGCATCAGCACATATTTCTCTGTGTCAGATAGTGGCACTGAATGTTGGTGCAATTTCAGTGCATTTGACGTGGAGATCTCAAGATAGCCTGAGGGCAATAAATGAAGTTTCCTACCCATAAAGCCACCACAGCTTTTTAAAACAGTGATTGAATAAAAATTGTCTCTCTTTTATAATATCCTATTGTTTACACTGATTCTACCTTGTGTGACAGCATACACAATATCCTGCTTCATCAAAAAAACAAACAAAAACCAAACAATGCCATTTTATTGTGGCTTGTCGTCTGTTTTCTCACACTTCTTTGAGTTTGGTCCAGATCTCCCCACCACCACAGAACTCCATGACCATGTAGATGTATCGTGTGTCTTTGAAAGCTGCATGAAGCCTACACAGAGAGGATAGAGAGGCAGGATAAATTATTCCCAGATAGTTTTTCTGAGCATGCAACTGTTATGCACTGATGTTAAGTGACTACACTCAGTGTGCGTTCACTCGCAGATACCTGACGATGAAGTCGCACTGGATGGCTTTAAGGATTTTCTTCTCAAACAGCATGTGCTCCTCCTGTCTCTTGGCAACAATGTGCTTCTTGCTGACTCGTTTCATGGCGTAGTATTTGCCATGGTTCACTGTGGTCATCTTAGAATTGAAAAATATAACCCAAAGTATCACAAAATAGACAAAGACATGGCTCTGTGATACATTGATGTCTTGGTGGCAGTTTTGGGGATAATTTGGAGGTAGAAAATATCTTTACTGGATGAGTTTAGAAGCACATTTTAGCTGATACAAAGAAAGTTGTAATGAAATGTCAATGATTTTCTTTTTTCCTGAATATGTTATCAATTACATTTATAGGTCCTCAAACAACCTGATCGTTTACTTAAATGTATTTACTTTTGACTAATACTGGTAGTTTGAACTTGGAGGGCCTGCAAGGTCAATCGTCCTGTAGCTTATTTTAGGGATTGTATGAAAATTATTAGGAGGGGAGAGGTGGTCAGAAAAGCAGGAGGTTATTTCCTCCTTTGTTAATAGGATTGTCTGATTGAGTAGATTAGTAGCATTTTTTCCAAAAATAGGGAGCTGCTGTGTTTTTGATTTTTTCATGCCTTTTCCTCACATTTTCCATAAACATATAGTTTTGATATATTAGTGGGCGTTTTTTCCAAGTGAAGGGGGTGGGTCAAAAAGACTCAACCACTCTCCCCATCCTGCTAATTTTCATACAGTCCCTTAGTATTGCCTCATTCCTGTCCTACTTCCTGCATTTCTCTTGCTGGGATTTCAGTCTTATGTATTTCAAACAGGAAAAAAATGTAAGTTAAAGTTAAAGTTTTCCCCCTATCTCAAAGTAATGTTTATAAGACAACTCCCCCAGTTTGATTTTGGATAAGAGAACTTACGTATTTCACACTCCAGCAAATACACACACATACACACAAAAATACACTCACCAGTTCAACACGCCCAAAACCTCCGACTCCAAGCGTGACAGGATCTCCTAAGAAGCGACCCTCCTGGTACAGCACAGGAACCAGATCCTTAAACCTCAAGGTGGAGGTGGTACTGAGAAACAACGAGAGCTTTTAAGTAATGATAACTATTTCATTTCAAGGAATTCGTTTGTGTGATTTGTACGATTGTGTTACATCTTTTTTTCCTGCATCCACCAAGTTTTATCGTCTGCCACACACACTCACCTTGACTTCTCTGGAACTTGTGCTTCCTGCAGCACTTTGGAGCTGGTAGTAAAAAAACAAGCAAGAGTCAATACATACGAATCTGGGCAAGACAGAGAGAATAGGTAGAAGTAATAACTGGACACATATTTTATAGTACGCACTCGTCAAACAGCTCCAGGTGCTCTATGGGAATTGTCTCTTCAAATACCCTGAAGGAAAAGGCGTTGTTAGTCAACCTGTGCATTAATCAGCAAGTGACAAACACACAACAGAAAGAAAACAGAGTGCAGGCTAAACCAGGCGACACTGACAGAGAACAAATACACCGGAGGAAATCCAGATCACATCACCTTCGTTTACGCTCAAAATTTAATGTCAAGTCAGACTCACTCCTTGTCAATGGAGAAGCATGTAACAGGGCCATCAGCAGTGCAGGTGGCAGTTCTCAAAACTTCCCTGCAAAAGGAAAAACATTGCACGTCAACCCAGGACAACTGTATGTTATTACTGTATATACTAATTTGTCAACACCTCAGCTGTCAAAAATGTGAGAAATCTTTGAATTAGCAACTGAAATCAATGACATCTTTTAACATTTTGTTTTTCTGCAGCAGGACTGTCATCACCTAGGCCCTGATTAAATAAAAATAATAGCGAATAATGGAGGAGGATTGGTTGGTGCAGGATTTTCCAGCACATTGATACAGAAGAGTCACTTTCTCCACAGAAGGGAGGAAACGTTGCATATTTATTAATTCACACTGCACAAATCTGCATCTGAAAAACCTTCCAATAAAACAACACAAATGCTGCCTTATACTCAGCAGTTTAGAGGTACTAGCTGAATGGTATCTTATTATCTATTATTATTTCTACATTATCACTCTACATACTGTATTGTTGGTTTTTATGCAGCACCACTGACAGCCACATCAGTCAGCCACACGCTCACTGCACCACATTTGAACAACCTAAAATTAGCTAAATTTAGAGAAACTTCAATTTCATTTCATTTCATTCTGTGACTCCAAATGACTTGTTCACATTGACACGATCAGCAGGTCTATCCAACCAAAATGCCAAAGATGACAGCAGCCAAAGAGGATGCACGGAGCAGTGGATGTTGCACAAGGCTCTCACAAATATCCTCAGGCACGTGTCGTGTTGCCATGGTTACCGTATGAGGGCCTGTTCCCCGAAATGCTCCCCTTTTCCCATTCTGCGAATCTGCTTCTGCTGCCCGTTCACGTTCTTAGTCACCAGGACCTGAGGGGGGAAACACACACGGGAGGCAGGGAGACAGAGTTCATATATATACAGTGTATACACACACAGGCTGGTACAATATCATGTTTAAATATGAGTTTGTGCACACAGCATGACACTGTAATACCTCTCCTTTGAGGATGATGTAGAACGTGTTTGCATCAGTTCCTTCTCGAACTATAACATCTTTGTCCTGATACTTCACCTGGGAAAGACAACACAAGAAAGACAAGGCCATAAAAGAGTCACCTCCACATATTTACACAATGTTCATCATGTGTTTGTCTTGACAATAAAGTCTGTATTTTACAGGAAAACAAAGCCATAAATTTAACTCATGAAACCGTATATAAACCTCGGTTACTGCAATTCAAAAATGTCAACATTTCACATCCAAAAAAAAAAGTCATTATTGTGTTTAGCCCAGTTACTATTTATGTTTCAGTTTGTGCAATGTGTTTTAAAATGTGCTGGTTAAAATCAGCAGAACTGGATTTTTTTTTTAATAAGAAAATAATTATTATCCATAATGGGACATCTTAGTACACACCTCATCCATGGAGTCAATGATCTTGGACAACTGGACATCATTCAGGTCCTTCAGAGTACGAGATCTGTGACGGGATCCAAAGAATACAGCAGAAGAGTTAGACGTTGTTCGTGGTCCATTAAGCCAGGAAAAACTTTGTTCATGGTAAGGTGTTAAGGTAGAAAAAGAGGTGACGGGGTGAAGAAGAAACCACCAAATAGATCCACCACCAAGAATAGATCAGCATTTTGGGATAATACAGTAGTTTCCACAAAATGTCGATCTATTCCTTTAATTCGGACAAATTGTGCTGATTTAAAACCCCTACTGGCTGCAGAGTCTATCGTGTGAACTCACGTCTTCAGGAAGCCCATGAGCTGCTCCCGTTTCTTCTTAGACTTGTTGGTTATGATCGTCCTGTAGGTCTGTCGTTCCATACACCACAGACGCACCACTGTCTTCGCTGCAACATAGGTGATGAAAAGCTGAAGTTTTAGTGATTCAGTCTGGTTGACGGTCATAAGCAAAGAGAATGAGTGATTAGACCAAACAGTGAGAGAAACACAAAGCCCTGAAAAACATTCATGCTCAGGGCCGCAAGAAAGTTGTTTGAAGTACAGTCTATACACTGTAGTTCCTGTTTTAAACACTACTGAACACATAAATAATCCCATGGCACCACACATAGCACACAATAGCATGCTGTAAATACCTACGGTCGCTATATGTATGTGCATATACAACCATCACGGAGGCTGACCTTTGACCGTTGCTGTCCGTTTGCAGTTGTACAGGATGGCCAACTCCCCGAACACATCACCATAGCTTAGAGTTCGGAGGTCCTGGCTCGCCTGGGTGACACGGAGCTCACCAGCTACAGGACGGGAGGAACAGAGAGAGCTGCTTTATACAGGTGTGTAGACTTTGCATGAATCTGAATATTAAAAACATCATTTAAAACAACAGAACTCTTCATTAGAATTAGAAACACACACACCCACACACACTCAGGTGTTTCCCCACCTGCCACTATGTACATGCTGTCTCCTTCGGTGCCCTCTTTAATGACTTCATCCCCCGGCTGGAAGTTAGATACCACTAACAGCTCCACCATCATGGCTGTTTGCTCGTCGTCGAGGCGGCTCAGGAAGTCATTCTTCTGGATGGCTTTGACTATCACACTCTTCTCACTGGTGATGGAAGATGAGAGAAGTCATGTTGATGTAAGGTCACTTGAAGTTGCTCTCATGCCACATGCAAACATTGTGTAGGCGTTTGATGTGTGCTGAAGAGGCAATTAGAGTGGATTTGTCACAATGGCAAAAAAAAATCAAGTGCTGTCTTACTTAAATACAGGGATTTTCTCTCATAAGCAGTTCTGATTACCGACCTGGCAGTTTTCTTGACCTGGGTGCGTGTAATCTCCAGGGTCTCACGGATCGGTTCGGGGGCAATGACAGCCGCACGGCTCTTCCTGACCTCTGGTTCAATCTCATTACCGCTGTGGGAGGGAAACTCTGGAACAGGCAAACAGAGGAGCACAAATGGAGGGTTAACTACTCTAAATTGCTGCCAAGTAGAATCGTGTGTGTGTGTGTGTGTGTGTGTGTGTGTGTGTGTGTGTGTGTGTCTGCCTCTTACCCAGGTCGTGATATTGACTCTGCAGCTCCTGCAAAAGTTTTTCTTTCTCCTGCAGTCGTTGTTCTGTGAGGATAAAAGCAGATTCATTCTTTTATCACAAAGTAGATCCTACTCTAATGTAGCACTTTCTCTGGCATGATTTATCTGCTTCTTTCATGGCAAACATGGATGAAAAAAACAACTTTTACAGCACTGGATATTTGAGGCACATTTAATTTAACATTTGATAATGATCCTTATCCATCACTTATGTCAACTATTTATTCATTACTTTTAACTATTTCCACCATTTATCCATTATTCATTCATTTTTAGCTAAATATTCCCACCATTTACCCATTACTTATTTCAACTTTTTATCCTTTGCAGCTAGCTAGGTAGTTTAACTAACTATTTAAACTGTTTATCCATTACCTTTAGCCAATCTTTAGCTGTTGTATCGTTGCACCTACCCCCTCGCCACTGCTAGTTGGTAATCACTACACTATAGTACATTGCTAGATCACAACTGGCTGTGGTCACAACCCAGCCTCACACAAACATTGTTCCACAATACATTAAAAGGTGTGAACCCGTTGAACAGTGGCATTCCTCCTTACAAGACTTAAGGTGGTATTGTTATGGCTGTGCTTACCCAGGTCTTTATTTTGCCTCTGCAGCTCCTGGTTGATCAGACATTGTTTTTCTAGCTGCTGCTTCAGGTCCTCTAGTTGCTTCTCCATGGCTACAGGGGGAAAACGTACAAAATATGAAGATACATGGGGGGAATCCATAGAGTCATCAACAGATTAATTGAAGTCATGCAATCACGGTAGACACGTATAGGAAGTTTAAATTAGCATCTGAACTGAGACATAAAATACTGCGCCATACACGCTGATATGTGTAGAGATGATATCATATTTAATGTAACTATAAACAAGGCAGTGAGCTCCACTGCCAGCACACAGCGAGATCCCAGCTGAATAATGCAGACTAATGATGGACAGTCAACAGGGTGCTTTCTGAATGCTGTCACACCCTGCCAGCTTCTGCTAAAGATCTATTACTGTTCCTGTGACCAATGGCAGCACAAAACCTGTCAGTATAAAACCCTTCATTAAACGTTCCCCTGTTGCAGACTGTGAGCCTTCTGTGCATTTCTTTATTCTCTCCGCTTGTGTGCCGCTACAGTGATGTGTGACGTTAACAACCTCTGCTGTATAATTCAGTGTTTACAGCGAATGTGTGCGCATGCTATCAAATGAACTGAGGCGGATTCATTACCCCGGCTGCGTGCGAGGGGTTAGCAGGTATCTCTCTTCATCCAGGAGATCTGCTTCACAAAAGCCTTGATAAAGAGACGTCTTCACCTACACCAAACGTTACAATCAACACAAACACAAGGCCTGTTAGCGAGGCCTGTGGTGGCCGAGATGTTTGCCTATGATCACCGTGCTCATCATGTGACCCCAGTTACCACCGCCTCACCCTGAACATTGAACAGCTCTGAGATTAGACATGATGTTAAAGCGAATCATAAAGTGACTGAGCAATACACAGCAAACTGTGACGGGCAAATATAAAATGGTTCCTGTTCCTCTCTGAGAATAAGAGTGTTTCTGTGACGCAGGTCTGTGCAGAAGGTGGCAAGGAGCTGGATAAGACCCTTAGGTGCTTTAATAACTTCTTCACAGCATTCCCAGTCACCTATGTTGGATATATTCCACATCGCCTGTGACTCAGTGTGACGATACAGTCCATTGCATAAAACCATGCAGCTTCACTGCCAAGTGTTAATAGGCCTGTGTCGCAGGAAAGACAAAGCTTAACACTCATTAAAATTTTACAGGGGACATAATCGCAACAAAAAATATGTCGCTGCGTGTTGCACCATACTTGGAAGTCAAATATATGCCGGGGTGTTTTATTAACCTGTCGCCTACACACACACACACACACACACACACACACACACGAATAAAGAGAGAGAGAGAGAGCAGTGCACAAACACAATTTGTAAGCTTTCTAGGAACTTGCAACCACAAATAAAGACCAGTGAGACAGAGAGAGATGATAACCTTTAGTGCCTGCTGGTCAACATTTAAACCATTGTTCGTTTAACCCTGCCCTTTTAGCCCGGGGGGGGGGGGGGGGGGGGGGATTGTTACAGTGAGCCCCATAAGAAGCTGCTGGTTGTGTATTAGCTGTTTTATTCTTTTTTTTTTATTATTCATGTGATGCAATTTCAAATATATTTTTAGTTGTATCATACGAATGGTGAAAAGACTTTTTAAACACTGACTGATCAGCAACAGTCAGAAACAGTCCTATAAGCAGAGATTCGTCTTGTTCATTTCTGGGAGAGAATGTGAAAACAGAAATTAGCAGAGACAATTAAAAAGAAGGGGGTCTTTGTGTCAGCACAGCAGGAACATGATGCCAGACAGATCCCCATACAGCCAGCGTACTGTACACTCCATACTGCCTCATTACTAATTCATGGCCAAGTGTAACTACAGCTGAAATCTCATAAGATGCCCTGTAATAGGAACCTGTTCACAGTATTGTTTCTAGTCTGGTGGTATGTTTGAAGAACACTCTTTCACTGTGTGTTAGGGTTTTTAGCAGGTGCAGCACCTCATCTTTTTACTTAATAGAATTGTGGTTGAAATAACTATCATACCTCAAAGAGGAAAAGAAAAAAAGTAACGTATTCTGCTCTTTACAAGCCTTTAAAGCTGGTAATCAGTATTTTAAACACACTGAGCCACAAAATATGGATCTGCAGCACAGACTCAACAAAGCAAAAAAAAACAAAAAAAAAAGGATTTACATGACATCCAGCGTTCAGAGACACAATAGATACGTCAGAGTCACACTCACCTGCAGGCTGTGTGTGATCAAGAGAGGAGATGAGTGTCTGCGCAGCTTATAAAGGCCGCATGGATGATAGGAGCCAAACAATCACCCTGAACTGCTCACAAGATCCACTTCCAGTCGTACAGAAGTATTCGCTTTGCATACAGCTTCTGCGACCTGCTTGACCCCCAGACCGGCTACAGACTGGACACACCTGAGCAGACACAAAACATGCAGTCGCTGTCTGCTGTCTCTCTGGCATTACTTCTTCCGCACACTTTCTCAGCTTACACTGCCATGTCTGCTCCTCAGCGTTTACTATTTTTACTCTCTGTCTCTCGCTCTCTCTCTCTCTCTTTCTCACTCTCAGTCTTTCCTCCTCTTTCTCTATCTGTCAGTCTCAGCAGCTCTGGGGTTGAATCATTAACCATAACTTGAGGCTCCACCCATCACACCAGGTAGAGGATGTAGTGGAGAGAAAGCTGAGGTTGGGTGTGAAAAAAAAAAAAATCAGTGCAAGTGCACAGCTGAAGTGTGATTATATACAAAACATGTATTCTAGCAGTTACTTGTTTTCTCTAAAAATTGAAGTGCATATTGTTTGTTTTTTGCTTTGAAAGATACTGATGTGGGACTTCTGTGACATTTATCAGTTATATATTATTTCCGCATTTTCAGCATTTTAGGATCCCAATATCCCAGCTACAGCTGATGATAAAGAACTTGGCCCAGACTCTTGGCTCTCACGTGTTGACCACACAAAAGGTGCTACTGCAGGCCTGATGCTCCCTTTTTGAAACAGGCGAGGCAAAACATCTCTACCATGTTTGTGCCTCTTTAACTCTGGCTCAGTGTCTCTTGTACTCATTCTGACTTTTTGGTTGTAAAAATGTAGTTACCTTTCAAAGGAGATCAACTGCCGTCAAAAGAGTTTAATAACAGTAACCCGTTTTATTTTGGACACACTATTTTTGGGCTTGTGCAAAAAAATGGGGGTGTCTGACAGAAGGTTAAAGTGGACGTTTCAGTAAATGATGTTAGTCTGTTGTGAAAGATGACATAAAGAAGTCAAGACAACGTAGAGTTGTGGGGAACTCTCAGAGCTGAGGGCAAGCAGGACAACTCATAGATTATATCTAGCAGAGTTGTAAAGTGTCTCATTAGGTTTCTGTTTTTTTTCCAGAGTAAACGCTTCTGGATGTTTTCCAGGCTGAATTACCTGAATCTAAATGAGGCTGAAGGGTTAGCATTGTGACAGAGGGCCTTTATTGTTCAGTTAATTATTGATACGACGTCTGGTTAATCAACGACATTAACGACCCCACCGCTCAGAGATAAAAAAAAAGTGCTGGATTTCAGCGGTAGAGCTGGAGGGAACTCGGTGACAGGCAGCGCATGTGTTATGAGACTTTTCCATTAGGACCAACATGATGATATGTGTTGATCAAGACAAACCTAGGCTGAGTTAAGTGTTACTATCGATCACAGCCAAAGATGTCTTCATCTTACAATCATTTCATTTAAATTCAAGATGTAAAATTACCAGCTGAAATTAAAATGTTTATTATTGTCATTCTTTAATTCAAGTGTAACTCAATAACCAAACAGATAGTCCAAAATGCCCAAAGGTCTTTAAGATGAAAGGCGGCCATCTCAACTGATACTGCAAAAACACTGATTATGATTACAGCTCATGCAGAACTTAAAACAGAAAAAAAAAAAAAATTTGCGTCCATTAACAAAGACACAGCAATTAAAGGCAAGTGAACACAGTAAATATCTGAAAACTGGAAAAAAAACTGTATACTGCTAAAAAAAAAAAAGCACCACAAGCTTTTAAAATCTTCATATGTTCATGAGTCAAGAATCAAGTCAAACAACAGAAGCTTCTGGTGAAAAATTATATACCTCATAAATTAATAATACCTTGGTACTGGAATAATAAAGTGGTTTGCATGTGTCACCAGTGCTCTACTGGTGATAACAAACATAATAAAACCCTCTGGACATTCCAAGCTGATTTAAAAAGACATTCAATTCAAACATAGTGACAACCAGTGATTAAATCCAAAACAAACGCCCTCTAATAATTACAAACTACTCATTAATTATTATCATGTGGACTGAAAGTGGTTACGGTACTGACATGATGTGACATTGCTTCATCTGTCACCCATTCTCCAAACAACACTACGCATGAATGGCTAAAAAAATAAATAAAAGGGCAATTATAACACAGATAAATTCAGAACCACCAGATATTTATATTATTGACAGCAGGTATAAATATCTAGGTAATAAGTGCCACACTGAGCTTTACAGTGTCAGCTCATTTACCTCTGATGTGCTGCATGATTTACATAGCAACCAAGCATATTGCAAAAGCCTATACAAGCATACAATACTTTGACATTTAGTTTTACATTTCACTGATCTAGTTTTTTTTTTTTAATTACATAGCTGATAAACCTAGATCTTACAATTGCATAAGTCTTTTCTTCATGGCAGATGTGTACAGCATATTCCTGCTGTGTGAGTGTTTCCAGGTCGAGATTGACAGCTCTAACAAGTGAACAGGATTTCCTCTAGTGTGATCTGGTGGTACATTGAAAAACTGGATGTAAAGAATGCATGCAGGGGGGAAAAACATGGGGCAGTGTAATAAATCCTTTAAGGCTTCTTACACTTCAAGAAAAACAAGTCTTACAAAACCAAAAAAGCAAATGAGGCAAAAGGAAAAAGTAACAGTACAATATTACTCTTGTAATTTACGTATTCAATTCATTTCTAATTAAATAACATTAAACAGCCTAAAATCCAAGAACTCATTTTCCAACAGGGCTTCATTTTCTTTTCATTTTGTTTTCAATACACACTACAGTGTTCTGTGTGAAGGTGGGGCGGCAGGAGATTGAAACAATATGACAGCAATATTGGGCATCAGCTTATTAGTTGGCTGCGAGATTTCTTTAGTGAAAAAAAGCATCCACAGCTCGACTTCAGAGCTGTCCACTTGTTTCGAACCTTCTTGGATTGTTCATTGACAGTAAACCTGAGACGATGAGGAGGTAGATTGGCAGAGTTGCAGTGAGGTCATAATGATTGTACAATACAGCTGGTCACTCTCGGTGCGAACACAAAGGACGCGCAACATTTGTGTGGTAGCATGACAGCACACAGAGCTAAGCAATACTTTTTTTTTGTGTGTGTGTGAATTGTTCTACTGTTATTATGCAAGTGACTTCATACTCATTCACAGCAGGCCGTGATTCTGTTCTTCAGTGAGGTTCAGAGTACAAAAGGATCAGCTCCTCTGCTCTTCCTCGATGCCACAGGCTTTGTTGATGTCGCTCGGGTGTTCAAAGACTGCTTGGACAAACTGGCCGAACAGGCGCTCCATGTAGCTCTCACCGCGGGGAAACAAACCCTGCAGGAAGGCGATGTGTCCACCGTGAGCCGTCAACAACAGGGCGACGTTAGGCAGGCTCCGCACTATGGTCAACGGGAAGGCTGCGAAGTAGAAGACAGAAAGCAGACAGAATAAAATCTTGTGTAGCGAGGTGACTCAAATATACACATAAAGCGCAAATTAAAAAATAAAGATTTTCAAATCAAAAGAATATATACATAACACAATCTCCATCTCCTCCTGCTGTCCACTCACCGTTTTGCGGAGAGAAGGGGTCATCAGCAGCGTTGAGACACAGGATGGGTACCGCTGTGTTGGGGAGCTTTTTGTCCGGGCTGGCATCACGGTAATAGTCCGTACAAGATTTATAACCAAAAAGCAAAGTGGTGAAGCGTTCGTCAAACTCACGGATCGTCTGGGCCTAGAACAGAGAGGATGGAAAGGAGGTGAGGGTGGAGAAGAAGTGCTGATCACACATAAAGGGAGATTGCAAACTGTGACAGAGAGGTGAATGTAAAGAGCAGGGCACACCTTCAGGACATAGTCGACATCCACTACTTTCTCAAGAATCTTCCTGTGCCTGTGAGAACGAAATGAAAGAAAAGAGTCAAGATTGCCAGCTTGTTAAACTGAAGTCAGAAACTTGTGAAACCCCTCCACCTTTCTGACCTGGTGACAGCACGACACAGGCCACTTGTGAGGTATTTGTTGAAGAGCAGCCAGTTGAGTGGTTCTTCCATAGAATCTGAGGATTTCTGCGCATCCCAGGGGACAGAGATGGTGAACCCCGCCACCATCCCCGACTCTGTGCGCTTACGGCCCAGGTAGTTTAACAACAACATGCTTCAGAGGGTGAAAGAGAAGAAGACAAAAATAAAAAACAGAAAAGATGTTGGGTAATTAAAAGAGAGAATGTAAACAAATCATTGATAAATTTGACCCACTTTCTCAGATAAATGCAAGCCAATGGAAACCATTACACTGACTCACCCTCCCATAGACACACCAGCACCAAGCACAGGGGCATGTGGGTAGAGTCCTTTGACATGTTGCACTACATGCTCAAGATCTGAGGTGTTGGCTGCGCAGTAGGTGACAGGCGTCTGAAGCGAGCAGCAGGACAGAGCAGGAGCTTTACATGCAGCGTTCATGTGCCAGATTTTGTGTCTGACCTAATATACTAGAGCTGGTGTTATTCTTTACACACCTTATTGTCAACAAATCCAATGAAATTACCCAAACCAACTATGCCTTAGTTGGTCTGTCATTATTTTCCACCTTTTCCACAGTATTTGTTGAATTCATTGCTGGTTTTAAACTTTTCCCAAAGTGACATCACTTTTAAATCTGTATTTATTTCCAAAGTGTAACAAAAACAGATATTACTATAAATAATATATAATATAATTATATATATATAATAATAACTTCATACTGGAAATAGCAAAGTGTTGGGCAGACTCACCAGTCCTGTGAGAGCACATTGGCTCTCAGTGAAAGTTCTTTTATTTCTCTCCCAAATTAATATTAAATAAGTGAAAAAAAAACATCTCACATCTACTTCCCAAAATTTGCACAGATCACTGATTTCTTTTTACTCTGGAATAAAGAATGAGAATACTCTGATGGAATCAGGATAATAATCATGCTGATTACAAGCAAGACAAATCTTATAATGAGACACCATAATAATCACCCTAGACTGCTGAAACCAGTGTTCCCCGTATATTGACATATACGGATCGATCCGCAAAAAATTTCAGCTCTGCAGAAGATGAAAAAAACTATAAAATGTGAAGCTAGTTCATAAACAAAGTCTGTTGAAATGACAGTGAGAGAGGGACATTTGAAAATTAAATGTAAAATGACCATAATTCAACAGATAATCATTGTACTTACCAACAACTCTTCCCCTGCAACCCCCCTGTTGTTGAAGACCACACACCTGGGGAAGAAAATGTCAATGAAAACAGCTTCAGCACTTAAATTCCCCTCAGTCACATCACATAAGTTTCATGCTTACTTTAATTCAAACTTTCCTGTTAATGCGTCTTTTTGGGTGTAATTATTGAACACAGGAGACACGTTAGGATCACAACTGACCTGTAGCCGCGGCGGGTGGCCTGGCTGATGGCGTGGAGCACGTAGGACTGCTTGCTGTTCCCTGTCAGGCCTGGAAGGATCAGTATTGTGGGGCGGGTAGAGGATTTTGGGTAGGACGCACTGGCCTGATTGTCCACCCAGTCCAGCGAGATCTGACCACCATCATCCGTACGGATCAGCTCACTGAGGGATGAAGAGATGAGGGGAGACAACAATCATGTACTGATAGTGTTTTACTGAAAATTAACAATAACATGTGTGTTTCAACCAGCAGGAGGAAGATAACAGGAGGTTCTTCCTACTTGCGATAGGCGACGGGGGGTCTGGACTTGAGGACGGCACAGACCAGGGTTTGAAAACGGCCTCCCCAGCACCACGGAGTGGGACTGAAGCGCTCAGCCACCACAGGACAGTGCTTGTGGAGGAACACACTGAAAGCCTCACTACAAACTAAAGCTGGTGTCTGAGAGGAAACAAGACAAAATGAAGAGGTATGAAAACACCTGAAATTTTATGTGTGTGTGTGTGTGTGTGGCAAATAGCACAGCGTTCTATTAAATAACACAACCACATTTTCTCCAATATAAAACAATAAAAGAACATGTAAAATGTAAAATACAACAATGATGTATTTAACTATCCAGTGACATGAAGATTCTAAATGTGAAGGTTTTGAGTTTCTCTCTGTTGGCAAGTTATATGAAAACATCATCGTGGGTTCTGGGAAATTGTGACAGGCATTTTTCAGTTGTTTACAATTTTACTGAATAACTGAATAATTGATTAATTGAAAAAACCAGTGATCAGATCAGAGAATTAAAGACATTTTTAAGTGTTAGGTTTGTATTTGTCAACAATTATAACTTCTCTTATAAAGGATCCATATATTGGGTATAAACAGTGGAATGGACTTAACACTAGCTAGCCCAATATAACATAGCTGTAATTACATATAATTATTAATTTTATACATGAACAAAGAAGTTCATTATGATTAGGATTAAAACTGTTAATACCTGTTCCAAACTCATGAACACATATCATTATACATGACTACAACTCTGTAATATTGTGTCAAGTATTAATTATCTGTTTACACAGCAGTTATGGATAAGTTAGGTTCTGACAAATATCATTAGTCTATGTCTTTATCATTGCATTATAGTACATTATAAACCATTTATTTATTGTTTATATTCTGCTTATGAATGCTAACTGGGTTAAACTGGTATCAAATTATCCTTACTTACAACATAATGTCTTATCCATAAAATTAGTATTGCCCTTAACTTTGTTGCACAAAATACCTTAACATTAAGTTAACATTTCATATACAAATGCTTCATATACAAAAAAAAAATTCGTAATTAAGATACGATTAGATAAGATGGCTTTTCTAAATTATTTTAATTATATGAAAAAAATAGACTGAAATAAACTAACAAAAAACACGATGAATAAATATGGTTTATAAAGTGGATATGGTGCAGTCATTACCGCCAGCCTTGACCGCAGTGACTGACCTGACACTTGCGGCCCCATAGATAGTACAGTGCTGCCGTGAGGGAGCAGACGAACACCGTGTAAGGTCTGGAAACACACTCCCAGTATGTTCTCCACAGCTCCAAATGCGCTAAAAACATGGTAATAATCTATCTAGCTACAGCGGAGAGCTAACCTGGTAGCTGAAGGTTAGTAAATGACTCGTTAAGAGACACAACGGAAAAGACAACTGACAGAAAGACGTTAGTTTAGTTAATGTCCGACAACCTGCCTTCATCACCACCAGCTAACGATAACGGTGCTTTACATCCCAGCGGCTCTCACGATGACGGCAGAGAGCCGGTATCCTCTGGCAGGACTTTAGTCAGCGGTGTTTCTTCCAGGAGCAGTTGATTCCTGGTTTTGGTCATGACCGCAGATCGTCTGTTTGGACAGAAGCTCCAATGACAGAGTCCGCCTCATGTCCTGCTCCGCCTTCACGGGCTGACTACAAACACGGAAGCTAACTAACACGCATGCGCAGACTGTTTTTCATTTTAGGTACATTACCGCCACCTTCTGCTGCATGTGCCACAAGGTCATTATTGACTTTATATGAAAATCCTGAATACCAGCTTTTCTTTTAATTCACTGTCTGTTGGGAAATTACTTGTTTGTTTGGTTCAATTCACGACTAATATACAATAAAAACTGATACATTCACTGAAGAGGCACTTATATTCTTTACCCAATCTTGTTTTATAGACACACACAAAGTCAAAATCTAGTTTTAATACTTATTTCAATGATATTTCAGTCACTCAATCACAGACTTTTAGTCTTTGTCACACAAAAACATCCTTTCCCAGATTCCTGCATTCACTTATTACTCCACTCTTAAGCAGTAAACTTAAGTCACAAGTGATGCTTTAAAATCAAATGTGTCATTATCTCACATTTGTAATGAATTATTCACAACGCTGAAGAAATCCCTTTGAAATGATTTGTCCATTGCTCCGTCTTAGTGCTCACACTCAGATGAAGTCCTCACATTTGTGCACTCACACACAGACTACACACACACACACACACACACACACACACACACACACACACACACACACACATAGACACACGATGTATAGACACAAATGTGCGTGGAATTTGGATTTAAATGTTAACTTGTGTTATAAACAGTTCAGTTATATAAATTCGTGAACATTTTTAGCACGATTATTGTTATGCTAAAGTCTCTGTGTGTCACTGTATTTGAGATACAATTACAGCCAAAACCTATTTGGAAAGATGAATTGAATGTAGAGATATAAAAACTGGACTAATAAAGAAATGTTTTGAAGTCTCACATATTACATGTTTTAGAGACGGTAAAATGCACAGTAGAGGTAAATATATAGGATTTGAACCCAAAGCAGTTACTTTCTATTTAACATGAACAACAGTTTAGACACATCTCAAGAAATAATAGATGTAATGTGCGTTTTTAATGTGCCCCAGTGCACCAGCTTCATCTCACATTGAGCTTTGCTTTTGTCCAGCTTTTCACTGTCTTCATAGTTTATCTGAAATGGTAATAACCTGAAATGCAGCCACATACCTGCCTTTAGACTTGATGGTGACTTCAGTGGGACTTCATCTGTCATGTTTTTATCTATCACGTGCAGAGGCGTAGTGCTGTTTGTTTACGTATGGACTGCAACTATGGTGCTCGTGCACGGTTAAATTGGGGCTTGTTTCAAAGGTTATCTAACTACTGTTCCTATGGTCCTAAGTTTATATTCATTTACTGACTTGTGTCGAGCAAATGAAGCCGCATTGGAAACAAATTTCCATTCAAAGGAGAAGGTGCTGCAGCCCGGTACCTCTAACATATACATGCAGAAAAAAAGGAGTAGAAGAAGAAATGGATTACTCAGGGAAAAAAAGGAGTAGAAGAAGAAATGGAACGCTCCAGTTCAAAGCCAAAATCAAAAGAAGAATTTCATTGTAAGTGTATTATGACATCATCAGGTGACAGTGCTAGATCACTGTGAGCGAGAGAACACTTCAACACATAACACAAACACCACTGACACAGACGTCTGTTCAGAGTGCAGAGTGAGAATTTACACAACAAGTCTTCAACAATCACACAATTCAACCAAAACAAACGACCACCACCCAAAAGGTCGTGGACAAGAGTCAAGACCAAATGATGGTGTCCAAGGAGATTCAGAATGAAATCTTCAACCTCAACATCCTGTTGGGTAAGGAGAAGGCCAACTGCATAACAGAAAAAAACTGGAGGGTCCAACTTTCTCAAGAGTTGGAGCAGACCAAGCAGCAGTTGGCCAAGCAGAAATCTCTGAAGGAAATGTACATCAACAGGGAGAAGGAGACCAGAAGAGAGCTGGAGAGGCTCCAAAAATACACTGATGACGAAACCCTCAGCACCACAAAGATTGCCACTCAGGTGCAAAGCAACATCAAGCGGAAGAAGAAGAAACTCCTCCAAAAAGATTATGAGGAGCTGCAGGTGGCACATTTAATCAGCCAGGAGAAGTTCACGGCTGAGTTCCAGGGGGAGAAGGAGAAGAACAAGGCTCTCCAAGAAGACCTGGAGAAACTGAGGGCTTCACACCTAGAGATCACCCAGAAGTATGAAGCTGATGTCCTCACAGTCAGACAGCAGGCTGACAAACTTCAGCGTGAGCTTGAGAAAGAAATCAAAGCTCATGCTGACAGGGTGTCAGAGTACCTGCTCCTGGAGCAAAACCTGAGGGCTGAGCAGGACGCCCTCCATCAAAAGATGGCCGAAGAAGTCAAACTCGCACAGCAAAACACTGCTAAGCAGGAAATGCGTCTACGGAGAGAGATGGAGGAGCTGAAAACACAGCTCAACACTCAGCTTTCACTCAACCATGAGCTCTCGACAGAGCTCAAAGCTGAGAGAGAGAACAAGCAGCCTCCCCAAGAGAACATCACCACCCATCAGCGCGAGGAGAACCAGGAGGAGAAGCCTGCAGATAAGCCAAAGAACAAACCAGACAAGCAGGAGGAGCCCTTCCTTAATGCTCCACTTGATCCCAAACCAAAACCCATGGAGATTGAGGAGTGTGAGGAGATCCTGCCGACCAGAACAAATAAATCAGTCTGGAAGAGAACCCGCCACTTCCTGGGTCTGAGGAAACCACAGAGGTGGAAGAAGCCCAAGGTGTCTACAGTCTACGGCGACATCTGAGCTGAATTTCCCTCCATCACCCACTGAAAGCAACAGACCTTTTTCACAGCAAATATGAAAAACACCACCGGTCGAGGCAGATGGCCGCCCCAACCCTGAGCCCGGTTCTGCTCGAGGTTTCTTCCCCTGAAAAGGATGATTTTCCTCGCCACTGTCGCCAAGTGCTTGCTCATGGGGGAACTTTGGTTAATTTGACATAGCAGGAAAAGGACATGTGTTCACCATATTCACCTGTGCTTTTCCTGCTATGTCAACCAAAATGTTTGCTGTGTAAAAGATCTGTTTAATGACATGACAGACTGATGCCCGTCTGACATGAAATGAATTCTTTCTTTCTTTCTTTCTTTTCTTTTTTCCTTTTTTTCAGGGGTGAATGGGTGGATTTAAAATGTCAATAATAAAATTTAAAGTCTTAAAGATATATTTCCTGCATATTTTGTTGTTTATTGTTGTTTGGAAAAACAGCTGTTCTTTCTTTACATTTAACTCCATCGTTTTAAATGTGTATGATTTCCTGTGACGTCTTAGCATCTTTTTTAATCTGAAAGAAAAAACAAACAAACTCTAAACTGAGCTCTGAATAAAAAAAACATCTAAAGAAAATTGTTTTAGAACGAGAGAAACCAATGTGATGTTTGACCACTACATAAAAGTGATGAATTAATAATGATTACTGTTGGTAGTTTAGAAACTGGTTGTTCACTGTGATCAGGTCATAATTAATGGTTACTGTAAAAACAAGTAACCAAAAGAAAATTAGTTACTAAGTGTCAGGAAGTGCCCACTGAAAAAAAAGACAGAAACCTGCAGATCAACATGATGGTTTATTTAGAACAATAACAATGCAAAAAGGTTCTTGTTTCACCATGTTGTGCAATTTAATCTTAGTTGATTACATGAAATCTATAAAAAATTAAATGCAATGGTTAAACTTTTTACAAAAATAAAGGTCTTTGTTTTAAAGTCTCTTGATTGCAGCCAGGACTTATTTGATCTAGTTGAGTGGGATTCCTGTAACCACTTCTGACTCAATACCACACTCGTCAGTTCCACGCTTGATCTTGAAGAAACCTGAAATCAGAAGACGCACAAACTTGATTTAAGTCCAACATCCAAAAAACGATGTTCTCCACTCCCAAACACTGTTTTTTTGTACCTTTGTCTCCCCAGTCACTGTTCCAGGAGTTTGCCACCAGCCAATAGGGCGTCTCATTCTCCTCTCCCCAGCCCAGGATCTTAATGGCATGACCACCCAGCATTTCTCCTGTCACATGCTGATACACACCTATAATAATATCAAGTACAATCACACAGGGCTCCATACATTAAAGGACAACAGCGACGGTTTTTGATATTTCTGCCTATTTACTACTGATGTTCTGTAGAACAAACTGAGCTTTTAGTGGTGTGTTCAAGTAACTCCAGCATCCAAGATGTAAGAGTCAATCGCTATATTTTTGTGCATTTACACTATGTTGTAGGACAGTGGGTCCCAACCTGGGGGCAAAGGCAGTCACTCTTTGGTATAACATATAAGATCTTAACCTGTGGCGAAGGATCACATATTGCTTCATTCTAAGCGGTCACAAGACACAAAGGCAAAGCTTCCAGTTGGTTTTACTCTGGAATGAAGTTAAACTGCTTCATAGGAAGAAAACAAAACAAGAAACTAAGGTCATGCTTTAGAAATAGGTCAGCAATAACGAAAAGTATAAGCAGTTTGTAGTTACAAAGATTTACCAATTAATTAATTAATACACAATACAGGTTCTTGTTTTGTATTTTGGTATGTGTAGGGGAGAGGTTTGTGTGCATACAGTGTGTAGAGTATAAGGCTCACCAGTCTTATACAGCAGGAAATCCTCATAGACAGAGAAAGCTGCCTCCACAGGCCCGTTCTTGTACAGCTCGGTCATGATCTGCTCCTGCTGGGACGGGACGCTGTACGAGCGTCTACCTGAAAATGGAGACACAGAAAAGAATAACAACAAGACAAGGTATGATAGAGAAGATACTGTAGGGGGTAGATCGTTTTAAATGTCTATACCGAAGTGTTTGTCCTTCTGATAGGATGGTGAGTATCCATCGATGCACTGCTCCTCACACTTAGGAGTCTCCCCTTCGCCCTGACATGGAGGACGAGTTCCATTTACATGATGCTCACAGGGAGCGATGGTGTAGGGCCTGCAGCCTGTAACACACAAAACCACCACCAGTTTCACTTTAAACTTTCTAAACAGTCACGTATACCCATTTCAGTTCCCACCTACCAACTTTGGAGTCATACAGGCCTCCTGTCACGAGCCCTCTCTTAGCCCAGAACTCCCAGGCAGCGGAGGGAAAACCACCATTACAGCTACAAAAAATCACCACAAGTGTCGTTCAGTGTCCATGCAAAAGACCTGAAAGATACTCATTTTGTTCCACAGATACTCACCCCATGCCACATTCATCACAGCAGGACAGTAGATCTTCAGCTGAGATCTCCACAGAGATCTTACCATTGCTGTGGATGCATAACCTGTCAGAAATCGCCTCGACCGCCCCAAAGGCCTGGGAGAAATTTAAAAAGGGAACACTGGTTTGAGAATAGGTAGTTGGTTTTTGGTTCCCCTCAAAACTGAACACCTTAAAGCACATCCACATTCTCCTGTCATTAAATATCTTCTTTATTCTGTACTTGTTTTGTCTTTGTTTGTTTGTCAGTCTCACCCAACAGGATCCACATGAGCCCTGGTCTCTGATTTGTTGGATTGTGGGACAGTTGGGCCACTGCTGGCGCGGGTCAAAGCTGTCTGGAAGCTGTATGCCGTCAACATTGTGAACCCTGAACATGAAATGACAGTCACTAAAGCAGATAAGACGAGCCTGCTGACTGTCACCTGTTTGGACATGTGAGAGACTACACACACACACACACACACACACACACACACACACACACACACACACACACACATATAAATCCATGCCCACACACCTTCATGCGCTGCAGTTAAAACTTACACCTCTGGCAGCTTGGGTCCGTTCAGTATGGTCCCACACAGTCCCTTCACATAGCTGATATCAATATTATGGAAGTTCTGCCCGGCCTGAAGCAAAAGTTTTGGAGTTAAAGTTCAAGATTAGACACGTTACTAGATGCAGCTCACCAAAGTCTGTGACAACAAGGTTTAGTCGACAGGAATGTGGTAAACAATGATCAGACGATTAAGATGGTCTCACTGTCCAGGTGGTGTTGGCCTTGTTGATAAAGTCGACCATCTTTGAGGAGAGCAGAGGCAGATGAGGCTGTGACCAGGTGACCGAGGCGGTCGCCAGCACACAGAGGAGGACGAGGCGATGCATCCTGCAAAAGAGACGAGAGTCAGCAAGCAGATTTTGAAATAATTCCCTCGGCTACAACGTGTTGTTTGAAATGCTGAGATGTTACAGCATGAAGATCACAAGGTAATGACACTGCAATATATAGGTCAGGTTTTGTTTTTCTGTGATTACACAGGATTTTGTTGATTATTCATCTCAAAAATGTTAAATTATTTTCCCTACAGTTCCCTTATTTCTGTAATAACTCAAATCCACTTTAATCAAATGTACTTAAAACTTGAGCACAGTGGACTTTTCTCTTTTCTTCATACTGATATAGTTTGAAGTTGGACAGAGCTACACCTGCTTCATATTTACACAAGCACAACACAAGTAAAGAATGCAAGTTGCCAGTGATGTATTTTTCTGTGTGACTACCTCTGTACTTCTGATATGCCAGATATATTGTTATTTGTAACTACAGCCAACTTAAACCCATAGCTAAGTTAAACCAGTTTAAAAGGATGGAAATGGAGTCTCATCAAATGAGTGACAAACTATTATTTATAAAACTACCAGAAAAAAATATCAGGATTTCAGCTGAATGTGAAGTATAGTTGTTGCTGCATCAAGCCAAGCACACACAACACTAAATTCTTCTTTTTTTTTTTTTATTCAAATATAAAGATGATATAATCACCAATTATCAAAAATCTCCTAAATCCAGTTCTTACCTGTGCTGCTTATTCTGGGCTCTTCTTCCTGAACAAAACACCTTTCTTCTTCAGTCTTCTCACTATTTGTACTTGTTTTACAAGACTCAGGTTATGGAATCACATGTCTGTTTAATGAGTGCATCATCAGCATGAATCTCATGTGACTAACAAAATGTCTTTCCAAAGGCTGACAGGTGCTCTTAAACGGCAGTGATAATGGAAAAACATGCCATCATTTATCATTATTAATTTTATGAAAATCATCCCCATTTATTATTTTGTCTAATTAGTTTTGCTTATTCCATGTGTACACATGTACAATGTACAATATGACGTTATATGAATCTTGAACATGTGCTGTAAAATAAAATAAAACCACTTCACAGAGTAGAATCTATAAAACCATCCGCCAAGGTCGACCCACTAAAATCAACCTGTAAACCGAAACATGACTCGGGTTGTCTGCACAATCAACTTTCAGACTGTTTAGATAATTTCACCTCTTTATTAGTTCAAATATGTACAAATCAAAATTTCACATTACATAGCAATGTTTGTAGCTCTCCTTTGGTTCTGTGCAAGGTTACTCTGTGCTAGCCTTTCTACTCACCAAAGCTGTGTTAAGGACACTTTAGCTAGCAGTCTCAATATGGATCTCTCTCATATCAAATGTATCAGAAATTACATTTGTTCAATAAGTCTTTGTTCTTCCTCATTAATTTCAAAACTACATTGGAATTGCACTGTTCTTTTTCTCCTATTTCAAAGTACATAGAGTTGAAATGTTGAATGAACCAAGACAAGAATGAGTGTTAAAAATAAAGCTCTGCTGTGAGGGGATGCTATCCACATCTACATAGCACATACATACAGTGCAGGTGCAAGTGCACCACTGTAACAGTTCTTTAAGTGTTTCTCCTATAGAAACATAATAAGTGGAACATTAAGCTAGCTTTGATTTGACATGTAAAATAAGCAAACTAAGATTTGAGAAAAAATTTAAAGAAAAACTAAAGTTTGGTGACTGTGTTCCTTGAAATCCTAAAATGGGCAGTGTCATGGTTTGTGCATTTAAACATTGCAGACCACTTAACAGGGAACTTTAATCTATGAATTTCTGTCTTGACATATTTATATCTGCTCAATAATTTCAAAATCAATAATAGGTCAAAATGTTTCAAACAAATCAAACAAAAAAGGAAGAAACACATGATCAGCATAAACACCAAATGACAATAAAACACCCTGAATTGTTTCAATGTTCCATTAATGCTGGTGAATATAACCACACAACACTGTGTGTAATTAACAAATCCAGACGCAGGATGGACTACCACAAATCACTACCACACAACCTAATGAGACCAGCCTGCTACCAGAACCCCTCTATATAAGTATGTCCATGGTTTTGTAACAGCCATAACAAAGAGGGCAAAGTGGGGTAGAAGTGCTCCAGAATCCTCTGGTGAGAGGAGATCCAGACCTCCAGAGTGAGCAGAGGGGCGTTCTTAGTCTGTAGCCCCCAGGAAAAGTGAGGGGGAAGGGGTTCACTGTCCCTGCATGTCGCCGGTGCCCTGCGCCTGTGCCGCAGTAGTGCTGAGGTACTGCCAGCTGAGAGCGGCCAGCAGCATGGCAGCAGACAGGTACATGGGCGACAGGTGGTGGGTCCTGGAGGGGAGGCTGGACTGTGACAGCGTGGACTTCTCACGGATTACAGCCAGGATGTGCAGGGTCTTGTCCCGCGACGGGTCAGTGAGGGAGACCTTCTGTAAAATCTGCAGACAGGGACAACAAGGCGGATTGTTTTCCAAGTGTGTTAAAGTGCAACATCGTGGTAAACGCAGGAGAGAGAGAAGCAACAACACACCCACCTCCTGACTGTACTGGGTGATGATGGTCTGCACTGCTTGCATGTTGGTGGCCTCCATCATGAGGGTGACAGCCTGCCCCTTTCTGATCTTCACTACTCCCTGGAACACCATGGGGTTGTTGTAGCATTTTGAGAGTGTAGCTATTGCCATCACCTGGTCAACAGAAGAATAACATATAGTGAAGTGGAAGAGACTAAACTTACAGTATGTGCTGAAACAATTGGTCGATTATTTAATCAATTCTGATAAACGATCATTTTCCAAGCAGAAAATGCCAAACATTTGCTGGTTTCATTTTCTCAATAGTTAAGATTTGTTGCTTTTTCTGTTTTATGTCATTGTGTATTGAATATGTTTGGGACTGCTGGTTGGACAAAAGAAGCTGTGTGCTGTGATGCATTTTTTATTATTTTGAACAATTTATAGACTCAACGATTGATTTTACAAATCAAAGCTAGTCAACAGAATGCTTCATACTGAACATAACTGTTAGCGGAAATCCTAAAATGAATTATATCAAATTAAAGCCTGTTGTGGCGAAGATATTTCCTGTTCAAATATCACGTCGCACAAATCAAATGAGATCACTTCATTGTTGGGAGTAGGTGACACATCAGTCAGTACCTGTGGAATAGCGCAGAAATTGAAGACGCTCTGGTTGCGCAGGCGGGACAGGTAGGCGATAACATCTGGGACGTGTCGCAGAGCATCAGTGACCAGCAGGTTGAGACAGGACAGAGCCGACTCCAGCTTCTCCGGCTGGGCCAAGTCTTCAAGACGACCTGCAAACTGACTCCAAGCCTGCACCGGGACACAGAGACACAGGTTAACACAACATCACATGGTACAATGTGGTACAATTCTTTTTCTCTCTCCCTCCTGCTGCGGCCATGACAGATGCATAACCTGGACGATTATTCGAATAGCAAACACTGTTTATGACGACAAACGGTTTAAATCTTAGTAACTGTTTTAGACATTTTCTTTTTCTTAAGAGACACAAATCTATGAAAGACTGGTGTGTGACAACCATGCATGTTGCATACTTTTTTAGAGACAAGGTGAATAAAATCTACACATTCTGCTGATAAAGATAAAATACACACATACTGAATAAACAGAAATGCCAGAGGTTGTATAACACTTGTCTTTACACATACATTTCACAATGCACACTAGTAATAAAGGAACATAGAAAAGTATTTTCTTTAAATATTACACCGCATAGCTGTGGGCTCAGGTCAGACACGCAGACAAACACACACACGTTACTACCTCTTGTGGCCAGAAGGCACGTCCCTCTTGCGTGTCCTCCAGATAGTCTCGGATGATGTTGGTCTTCTGGAGGAACAGGCCCATGGAGTTGGCCAGCTCTGTGTCCCGGCCCACCTCAGGGTCCTCCAGCTGGGACGCAGAGAAGAGCTGAGACAGACCGATGCCAACCAGCCCTGCCACATAGTGGCAATACTACAGAGAGGAAAAAACAAACAGCTGCAGCGTGACATGCATGACAAAAAACTGGCTCAAACTGAACACAGAGTTATGCAATATCCAGAGAGGCAGTAGATTTGTAAGTAGTCATTTAAAGGACATGTGGCGAAATTTGAAGGAAGTTCAGACACGAGTATCACTGAAAAGACATTTCTAAGGCAAAATGAAGCTGCAGTTAAGTGAAACTGTCCATGCAACAGGTTTGTTAGCACAAACTGATCAAAACTCTAATAAAATCCCTTATCTTTTCAGATTTTATCAGCTGTCAAACACAGTGCTACAAGCAAATAATGACATATTTCCTTCAAAGCCAAAGACACAAAAGGCAAAGCAGTAGTATATTATATTGCAATATGTTGCCCTTTTACTCGAAGTTCCTTGTTTCAAGTATTTTTTACTGAGAAGAGTAGGATCTTCATCATGCATGGCGTACAGATGAACATATGTCCCTTTTATTTTACTCAAAGGTTCTTTGGGATCTCTGCTCTTATTGTCCACTTTACTCACCTCTAATGTCATGGGCTAACATACAGAGAGCCAGTGTTTGTGTTCTTAAAGATTCAAGTCATTTATTGCATGTTTCCATTTATATTTACAGATGTTGTTGTTATGCGCCCAATATTTCTATCACCATCCTACTATGATGGTAACACAAGGCTAACACTCACCTGGTCCCACTCCTTCATGGATCCCACTTTCTTCTCCAGGAATTCAGCCATTCCCTCTCCCATGCGGTGGCAGATATCTGAGATAACGTCTCTGTATTCCTGAGCGAGGTTTCTGAATTCCAGTGATATCTGGATTGAGAGGACACAATAAGATTGTAGTCATTGTTAACTACAGTCATTAATCTAAGTGACGAAGCATTTATTTCGAGATTCCATCAGTAAATAAAGCCTAATGTAGTTGTCTACTGCCCCTCTATGGACCACCATAAATAAATACTGACCGTCGGGAAATCCTCCAGGACCTGCCGGTCTTTCTCCTGGCTCTCAGTGAAGCACCACTCATCCTGGTACAGGTAGGTGTGGAAATCATTCAGCATGGGAACTTTTTTGTCCAGAGGGATACTCATGTCGTCCTCCACTGTGTCCAGCGCTCGCAGCACCAAGTAGAAAATACAAACTGCATGTCTGGATCATAGAGAGAGGAGGGAGGACATGAGTCAGCTGTGTGTTCACTGGAGTGTGTGAAAGCTGACTGACAAGTTGCCTCGTCATTGATTGAAAATATGACAGAAATAGCAGACATGTCAAGGCAGGGGGTCTAGGCAGATCAGGTTCGTCTATATGTTGAAGATTCCCTTTGAATGATGATACTCACACACACACACACACGCACACACGCACACACACACACACTAAAGACGAGTGTTTACAAACAGCTGTCATTTCTTTACTGAGAGTTTTGACCTGAACTATGAGCTTAAATTAGACACACAGCAGCAGCAGGGCTCCCTGTGTGTATTTTCCTTTTGAATTCTTGCTGCAGGTCCTCGCAGGTTACTAAAGTCACTGTTACTTTACAGGCACACAGAGCCTCCTCCTGCACATCTGCATCAAAAGCCTCTGTTTTATAATATGTTCCTACACAGTACCTCATTATTATTAGTGGCTGACATTGGAGCTGAAACCATTAGTCCATTAGTCCTTAGCAGATAGAATGTTAATAAGCAGCATCATTAATTAATCGTTCAGATCATTTATCAAGCATAATTTCCTGTCATTGTAAGTTGAATTTTTGCCTGTTAGTAGGACAAAAGAAACAATCTGAAAATGACACTTTGGTTATTAATCAGCATTTTTCACTATTTTCTAATACAGTGTGGATGTTGCTGCTGGTGTGCATGTAAATTGTTGTCATTTAAATGACCAACTGTGCTCAGGTCCCTACGAAAGACTTGGGCCAGCCATGAAGTGCAATGCATTTTGGTATATTGAGACTTTCTGCCTGTGGTTGACGTGATAAGTTATCTTGTAGTATAGAATAAAAGCCACAGTATTTATTAAAATCAACTTATTTTTTAAGTCTCAGCTGTTGATAGAAATAGGTTATGGAAATGCTTATTACATTTTTTTTTTTTTTGGTATAAATATTTTTACGCAGGAAAGTGCGATTGAGGGAAGAAAACATGCCTGCAGACACACCCCTCTGCACCTGGAGCCAGCACAGCTCCCAACCAAGCGTTTACCCACCTCAGTTCCCCGTCCAGCGCCTGAATCACGGCTGCAAAACTCCGGCTGGTTTGGTTCAGGTACAGGTAGCAGGTCCGCAGACTCTCACTCATGGACTCCTGGCAGGAGAGACAGAAGAAGACCGAGTGTCGGTAAAAGCATGCGGGTCTGAAGGCACTGGAGGGTCGCACGGCCTCCTGAAGGCCCCGCTCCCCTAGCCTCCAGCCCGGCAGGAGGGACCGTGGAGCGGACGCGCAGCCCCGCGGCGCCACCGAGAGAGAGCGCTTGAACACGGACAGGGAGACTGGACACTTGCAGCAAGCTCCGGCCATACATAAACCCCGACAGCACGGCAGAGCCTGCAGCTACGAAATGACAGTGTCCATGTCGACGCCGCGGCTGGAGGGTAAGTTTGAAACACGAAGTCCATGTAGAGGACAAGTGAGCTGAGGGGTCGAGCGAGGTGAAAAACTTTTGGGAGGACGTCCAGGAGGGCGAAATCAAGCGCTCCACTAATCAGAAAACAGTCTTAGCTCAGTGTGGCCGCCGACAGCGTCTGTGCAAAGCGTTTGTAGATCTGCTGTTATGATCACGCCACTCCTCCCAGCTCTACCCAAAACATGACTAACTTCTCTCACTGTTTCCTAACCTGCTTCTAGCACTGAAATGTGTCTGGTTCACCCGATTTTATCCCAACTATTTGTCGCAAGATACAATACTGCATTAAACAGAAAAATTTTACACCAGTGAATGTAGTGATTTTCAATGAAAACACGAGCCAAAAATGGTACAAAGCCTTGTAACATCAGCGTATGCAATTAGCCAACATTTCCTCTTGCATATAAAAAAGAGTCAAAAAATAAGTTTAGCTTTGGGAAATTCATCAAGCTCGTGTGTTTTGGTTTGTAGATGGATTATTCAAAAAAAAAAAAAAAAACAGCTATTTATGTCCATCATGTTAAGGATTTCTACTACTACCACTACTACTAATACTACTACTACTGCTGCTACTACAACAATTGTCAAAACAAAGAAGTAGTTGTTTGGGGAAGTGTGCAGCAAATAATAGAAGTGTATTTTTGCTGACACCTGGTGGGGGACAGTGGGAAGGACAGTAGGATGTTATATTAATATAACACTATCACACTGTTTGGTAAGATCATGTGTAACCATTTGTTTTGGTAACAGCAATCAAAACCTGAGAATCAGATCAGACTGAATTCCCATTTCCCTATCAGTACTTGAGTTGTGGTCAGAGGCCTGAAACTGGGCTACTTTTGCTTTGCATGACAGTTTTAGCCCATATCCGTGATCAGCTCACAATATCTGACGGATCATACAAAAGTGTAAATAGGTCTTACTGTTTAACACGTGATACATCGATGGTCAGTGATGAAATGCACCTCTGGTTATTAACAATATTAATTAATACAAAATGTTGGATCCTACAGCCTTGAAAACTATTCACATGATGCATGATTATTATTGGGTTAACCTTGGTGTGGGCCACTACACCCGCTGCCAGCCGGCCTATAGTAAAGACTGGTTGCAGCCTCTGCAAGCTCCGTCTCTCTGAGGGTCACATTGGTGTTAAAACAGTGGGATTAGCCGTCAAACATGCGCACATCATCTCTCCTGGCTGCTGAATCCTCCAAGCTCGTTATGTAACCTAAATCCCAAGTCAATGGTCAGTCTCTGTATATCTGAGCCAGCACAGGAGTGAGAGTCTTGATCTAATCTGATTTTGACTCTAATTACCTGACTCTGCTTCCATCGGCTCATTAAGGAGCAAAACTGTTCACCGCGCAGGTCAATCTATTACGGGTTGTATACACTAAGCATGTGCAGACCTACTTGTTAATGGGCCTACGTGGGTTTCCTTGTTGCCACAGTGCAGCCTCGGTGCAGCCTGTTCATGCTTATGCTGTATAAAAGGGGGACATCATGTGCTACTTGATCCGTGACACGAATACAGTCATGCATCCTACCTGCGCGTGGATGCAGTCTAATGGTTCATACGGCTGAGTTTATTTTACAGTAAATATTTTCGAAAGGATATTTTACTCACATAGTCCAACTTTGGCATGACGGCTCTGCAACCCCCCATCTTAAACTTAAACAGGTTGAATAGTTCCTCCGGGTGGCCCAGTGACTTCAGGATGTCCATGATGCTTCAGGTGTTCTGCTGTGACTCTCACAAATTGCTGCGTGAACCCGGCGAGATGTCCCCCATCAAAGCAATGCGTCGATGAGATGCTGTAGCAGCAGCAGCAGCAGCGCGAGGAAGAATACGGCTTTCGGTCACAACACTCGTCACATCGACTGACGCCTCTGATTGGCTGGCGAGTCATGGGCTTAGCGCTCAGCGTCCAATGAGCATCCACAGCGTCTGGTGTGATGACCCGCCCCAGCAAACTGTCAGTAAATCGCGGCTTCTGATTGGTCCGTTCATTATCCCAAAGAGAAATTTACCTGCTGAATGAAATGATATAATCCAAGGGCTGGCACCTGTGAGCACTGCCTGAGACGGTCTGTTGTGTCATATTATACAGGTATGGAAGTGAATTCACCTTTATAAACTACACGTTTTTACGTCTGTTTGAATAGACAATATTTTCTTTGTATTGTCCAAAAGTGCAATTTTGTTCTATAGCAATAAAGGTTACTTTTAATAATTACTAGTCTTATTGTTGTTGTTTATTCATTCCTCTATAGTACTTGAACAATTCATATGACTAAGATTGTCAATTTTTTTAAGCTAAGATAAACTTTTGATCCCACATAGTTTGTTTTAACTGTCACAGCTGCAGAGGCACAACAGTTTTAAGCATAGTATAGATGAGTAATTAAAAAAAAATAGACCATGCATACAGTATGACTGTCTACACAAGTGAAGAAAAACAAAAGGAACAAAATACTGTATATTGAGACAAAATTAGTCACAAATAAAGTGTGGAATCAAAGAACTTTCCAAGAAAAATAAATACAAAATGATTCATGAATTGTTTCTTTTTAAGATATTTTTTATCATGAGTTAAAATTAGGTCACAGTAGGTGTATTAGCCCTTACACATCTACATGTGGAGTAAAGCCTGCTGACCTAAGCTGAGTTGCTTCATTGCCAAATGGACCAACAACAAGTCAGCAGAGGACATCTACAGTCCAGGCATGACAGCATACCCAACTCCATTTGTTCCTAACATCTCCGTGACTTTCATTCGTACATACACTTTCACACACACACATGCACATAAAGATATTATGGATTTACACAATAACGCACATGAAAAGAAAGAAAGGAGAGTGAGACGCTATATATTGTACAAAGAAAAACAAAATTAAACCCACTGATTAAGACCTGGCTGAAAATATTCCCATCAGTAATTGAACTATAGTAGCTTTTTATGGCCTGGGAATATGGGGGCAACTTCACAATTGGATAAATTTGGACACATGAGCAGGTGAAAATAAGACTTTTGTCATAACAAACGGTAAAAAAAAATAATAGTTATATAGTGATATAATAGTTATAAACACATGAATCAGGAAAAAGATCCTTTATAATAGCAGTTCACAGAAGAGATATTGTCTTGTCATAGTAGGAAAAGCCCTTGTCACTTTTGATATTAATGATGGCTCTGTTCTGTTCAAGTGTCCCAATAAGTTGTGACATTGAGCGAGCTTGCAAAATACTAGGAGTGTATAGTGCACCCCATAGATGAAGCTGCACACTGTGACAGCCTGCAACAAGCCTGTCAGTAGCAAGAAGCCTTCATCTCTCTCTCTCTCTCTCTCTCTCTCTCTCTCTCTCTCTCTCTCTCCCTCTCAAACAATTTCCCCTAGGGGATAAATGAAGTATCCATCTATCCATCCATCAGAAACTAGAAAGAGAGGAAAACACAGATCCTGTTGAACGTGTTTCTGCATGACTCTGCTTCACAGCAACAGTGTCCACATGCCTTTTGTTTGAGCGTGACACGTTACCCTCCATCAGCTAAAACACAAAGGAGACTGTCATGGTTCGCTGAAGAATTACACAACACAAAATCACACTAATGACATTTGTTTTGATAATAAAGAGTAAAGGCATGAAACCTCCATATTTGCTTTTGACGTCAACATAAAGATGTTATCATGTTCCCCTCTAGCAGGTTTGCTGTGCGTCTTGTTTTTTTTTTTTTCATCCCTTGACTGAAAAGAAAACAACAAGTTTCAGATCAGTTTCGCTCAGGCAGCCTCACAATGATGTGGCATATACGTGAAGTTTGGGGTCGTGGAAGGAATTTTCAGCCCGGTGAAATATTAAATGTGAACGCAGGATAATTTCATAGCTTTTGCTCAGGGGCACACAGCTGGGAACTGTCAGTCAACCTCTGGTATGTATGTGTGTAACTTTTTAGCCTCCAGAAATCATTGAAACCTATGGCATAAACCACAAGCACCCTATACATCCTCATTTGTCTTCTTCTCTTTTAAATTAACTTATTGAGGGAAAGCTATGACACCTTCCACTTAAGAAGAGTGGGCTTTGATCTGTGTCGTCTGCATACTAATGTGAACCTGCCAAACTGGAAAAAAAAAAAAAAAAGGGTCACGGAGGATACAAGTTGATGACACACACACACACACACACACACAGAGCAATATATCAACAGTGGACATGTTAGGTAATATCAGTAAGTCCCCGAGCATTACCAGGAGGAGGAGCTGAGTGCTGACTGTGGTAAACTCTCTCCAGTAGTCATATTCATCGAGAGTGCAACAGTTTCAACGTTGCTTGCTGTTCAGTTTGTCACAGCTTTGCCTCCTGTGATCTGAACTCACTCTGAGCTTCGACCAAGTACTGAACTGCCAGGTGTGAGGAGACTGGATGGAACTTCCCATGTGAGTAAACTCAGATATTACGTTGAGAAAAAATTCCCCATGACCTGGAAGAGAGGCTGTGAAATGATGTCCTTGCATCCTAATGTGTCATCACCCCAGCGGTGTATCAGTGATGTGGCCATTGGTGATCTGTGAAATATACAGTATTCAGCCGCAGCTCTTCGTCAAGTCAGTCCGTTGTTTTCACTCAGGTTGAGCCGTAAACGACGTCTGTCTCATGGATATGAAAAGGAGCCTCTGCCGTCCTCGAAGAAACGCGTATCCAGTCTCACAGCTCTGCGGGACAGATCTCAGACTGACGGCTCAGACAGAGCCACACAGCACGCCAGACTGAGGTAAGTGCCAACTGAAGAAGAATGACAGTATATGTGCATGTGGGCGAGATCAGATTGTTTGAGGTCAGATGGGTTATTTCAGGCATCTCACTGTTGATATTACTCATGTCACATTGCTTTTACTCTAAGGCTTTTTGGTTTAGCAAATGTCAGGGTGACAGTATTACGGTATATCCTATTATATGCTTTATTGTACTATTATGTGTTTTATTTCACAAGTATATTTCCCCTTATGACCACACTTCTCCACTGGTGTGAATAAAATGATGCTTTGCAAAAAAATTCTTACTACAGGTCAATGTGGCGCACAAGGAAGTAAACAAGTGGTGGACAAGCTGTTTGCTAAGAATAGTTTGTGAGAGGATTTGTAGCTTTCGTTTTGCATTAACAGTATACTCCCTGTGTTTGCACGAACACCTCCATTTTTCCAGTTACTGAAATTTACACAGTGCCATGTCTCATATCATAAATCTAATCTAAATTTTAGGCTCATCTGGTAGAATAGAAATCCAATATAAATCAAGTATTATTGAGAGAGTTTGTCCCAACACTGTTGCAGAGGTTCCCACAAACATGTTGCACTTGTAGGTTGGTTTGCTTTCACCTTCAGTCCAGTTCATCCCAAACCAGCTCCCTGAGGTTTGAGTCTGCTCCTCCATCATGGGAAGCCACTGTCTGGTTCTGTACCTCTCATGTTTTCGGTCATTGTCTTGCTGTAGCCTGACCAACCGGTCTGTCTCCCTTTTTCTCACCACCATGATATCAATATACTGTACTACTTCCTGCACTAACACAGTTACTGCAGGAAGGGTTTGTAAGTCAAACAAACTTGAGAAACCTGTTGGAATTGTTTGCATTAACTTCAGGCTTCATTTACTGAAGTTACCTATTTTTTATCCTTGAAAAAGGCCAGTTTTCTATGAAATTTACATGATTTTTTAGTTCTTGGCAAAATCAACTTTTTTTTTTACTTTGGCCAGTGCACTGCTTACCTTTGTACCATTTAAGGTTTTTCACTGAACTCGACCTGCTGAAATTTCAATAAAAACTGGAAAAATTGGGTTATTCTGTGTTTTGTTTTGTTGGCATTCACTCAAACCTTTACATCTTTAAAGTATATATATTTTTGTGTTACAGGACGAGCTGTGGTCGCCTCTGCACATGTGAAGCCTGTCTGAATGAAGAGGTTAAATACCTGACTAACAACAGGCGCTTCTTCGAGCAGGTATCATCCTGGGCTGACACACAATACTCTGTGAATAAAGTGCTGGAGCATCTCGCGTTCAGACAAGCCACCGATGACATTTTCCTCAATGACCCAGTTAACAAGAAATTTTTGGAGTTTCACCATGACATCACTGAGGAATGTGGCGCAGAAGATAAACAGCATTCATGGGCTGTTATTGAAAAACAGGAGGAGATCATCATGTATGGACCTTATTATCCTAACTACAACAACGGAGAACACAGCGAGGACGTCATTATTAAACAAACACAGGAGCTTCTGGAGTCAGGAGAATCCTCAGAAGACTGGAAGGTGTATGTTTTCACCATGAACAGCCCGTGTTTGGCTAGAAACACTGAGCCATGCATGTTAAACCTGGTTCAGAAAGCTCAGGAGTGGTGGACTGTGTATGGGGTAAAGACTCACATTGGTTATGTGAGATGCTGGGGCTTCAAAGGAACCAAAGAAAATCTGTTCAGGGAGGTTGACTACAGCCAAGTGGAGTGTATAAAACAGACTGAGGACCATGAGGACTATGTTAAAGCAGTAAAAAATAGAACTGATCTCAATCCTTTATGTAAAAATCTGACTTCTGCAGTTAAACACCTCCTGACATCTGTAAATTTGAGTTTCCCTCTGATGACCGTTGTGCAGCTGCAGGACTGGAAGAGTTACTTCAAAAACATGCAAAGTATTTTTGAATGCAAACCAGAGGATGAGAAAGAAGCCTTCACACAGGAGCTGAACACCGCGATTGAAGCTGCACAAGGGCCGCTTTCACAAAAAAGTGCGAGCTTTGAGGAACATTTAGAAAGCGGGAAGACATTTCAACTTGATCGCGCTTTCAGTCCACAAGTGTCTGACGCCCTCCAGGGTCGAATGAAGCTCGCGTTTCAGCAGTGTTGGAGGGAGATGGTACGAGACAAATACGCAGAGTTAATCAGGGAGAAGCTGACTGAAGACTTCAATCAATGTGCCGTCCAGTGTTTTGTCCAAGATATTGTAAAGTTCACAAACGCATACTTACAAATCGGAAGGATACACTTTTCAGAAGAAGAGTCAAAAGGTCAACAAGCTGATAGGTAATTACTCAGTTGACAAGCTATAATGAGACTAATTATTCCACAAATCTTTGGTATGCATTTGAAGCAGAATGAAAGCCACTAAACCTTTACATTATACATACCATTTGCACTGTGTCAAGACGCTTTTATCTTTATTAGGTTCCTCAGTGGAGCTAGAGTCGCACACAGAGGACGGCCATCAGGTAGTGAGAAATACACAGACACATGTCCATCTGTCACTGTGTCTTTACTTACAATATATCACAAATGGTGTATTACACAATTATATTGGAGTGGAGTTTTTTTTTTGTTTTGTTTTTTTTTGTTTTTTTTACATATATGCTCATATAGTTGTTATTTCTGGTAATTACATGTGGCAGTATCCCACATTTACACATGTTGCCTACATGCTCGTCCCAAACAAACATCCTGTACAGTTTTGATACAGAACTCCTTCACAGAGTTTATCAAACAACCTTCATATAATAGATATTAATTAGATGATAATGATCATTTCTACTGAAGGTCATATCACTGGTGTTGAGGAGTGATGGATGTCAAGAGCAGTTCTCTCTATGTTACAGTAAGTTTACAAGAAATAATTATCATTTGTTTGTCTTTGTAGAACTAGTTAGAAGCACTGTGAAATTTCAATTTTACTTCACTGTGATGCGTATTTAAAGGATCAGTTCAACCAAATCACAGATTTAAAAAAAAAAAAAAAAAAATCTTAAATAACAATCAGCGATGTGTTTTCTTGGTGTGGAGATAAAAGCTGCTAAGACTTCTGCTGCCACCCCATTACAACTGAGGCGCTCAAATCATTAAAAGACCACATTTGATGAACTCAATAGCAACATGCCTTACCAGAAAACAGTTTCTTTGAATGAATCAAAGAAAGTCACAAACAAAATACTGAACACTGACCACACTGAGGTCATATAGGACATATTTCGTCCTATCCTGAGACATTGCTACCGAGTTTTTCAAACATCATTTGCAAATGTACCACTGGGGTAAGTGTTAGTGTAATAAGTATTTATATGAATTGACCCTTTAAGTACAGCCACTACAGCATCTCCATGGTGCTACCTTTGACATAAAAATGTCCTGCTGTGATTCTTTACATGTTTTGTATATCTATCATTTCTTTGGCAAATTGTGCATAAGAATTGTCCATAATAATATGCAAAAATGAAGAAAAGGCAAATATATTGAAATAATAAAACCCAGGGAGATTACTGTCGTTTGTCACGGGCTTATGTTACAGTTTTAGTCGAGTACTTGCGTGGCACAATATGAGAGAGTGTCAAAAAGAGCTAATCTTCTGTCACAGTTGCAATTTCTCACATCAAAAGATGTTGTGTGGATCTAATCAAAGAGCTGCTCTTCCACGATTGTCTGACACAAACTCCATCCGGTCCTTGATTGCAGTGATTGCACACACAGTAACTGTGCAGTAATGTTTACGCACTCCACTTCTGTACTGGCTGCCATATTTCCTTCCCAGATCTTTGTACTGAAGGCGCTGTTTGTACGGTGAGCTGGAGGCCGCGTGGGACCATCTGCACCCAGAGCACAAAGTCCGCTTTCCCCGAGACTCTAGTCTGTCAGGAGAGCTGATTCGCTGTAGATGAGCTGGTTTGAGATGCTGGGTTGTAGATCATCTAAGCCAGGATTAGGTTATTCCAGGGCTCAGTTTTGGAGCCAGAAGACCCGCCGTGGCCTCCAGGCGACATCTTGAGAGGAATGGCCCCTCCTTGTGCTGCCATGTAGGCTGGCAGGGCTGAAATCTAGAAGGACACAGAAGAAAATGGTGAAAAGACGAGTACATTTGTCGTATGTGGCTATTTGAGCATATGAGATTAGAATTTGGGCTGCAGTCTCTTCCTGGTCATACTAGGTCTTTTCAACTCGCCCTTCAGTGATACAGTTTTCTGGGCTTGTTAGACAGATGGAGCTGAATGTAAAAGGTGCTTCTAGCTATTCTGTCAGCACAACCAGAGCTTCTCAAAACATCCTTGTGCATATATGCTCCCTGCAATGTCAAAGTATCTCACCTGTGTGTGTGTGCTGTGGTGTGTGTACAAGCTGTGGGTCTCCGGCTCCGTCTTTATCCGACGAGGCTCCTCTGTGGTGGTGGTGGCGCGGGGAGTGCTGCCTGGTGTGCCTGGAGTCCCCTCACTGCCTGGAGTCCCTGTGGAGCACAGAGTATATGTATATGGGCTTTGTGACATGACACACGCGCTCGCTCAAGAGGTAAGGGTGAAAAGCGAGGGCTCCAAATGACTGTTTTTGGTTTGGAAACAGGGCTTGTGCAAAATCCATAAAACTCCAAAATGTTTGGGCAGCTGCTGCTTCATCTTATTATTTAATTAGAGCGAATAGCATGTGTTTTTGAAGCTCACCAGTTTGGGACTTGTTGAGGTTCTTGGGTTTGCGTTTGCGGGTCTGGATCCCCTCTTTCTTCATGGCCAGGGGTCGGGGTACCTGTCAAGACCCCAAGCAAAAGGACAGAACCAGAGTGAGGTGTGATTGTGTAACATCCATAGAGGCTGGTGAGAAAAAGAAGAAGTACTGTCTCTTTTCCTCTCCCTCCCCCTCACTCCTTTCTCTCTTACCCCATGGAGTTTCATGTAGAGGCCACAGGCGTTGCAGACCGGCTCCCCCTCCGCGTTCCGTCGCCACAGGGTGGTGGTGGTGGTGTGACAGTTGGTGCAGGACAGGCCCACCCTCCTCGAGGCAGACTGCCACAGACAAAACATGTCAGTCAACAATGAAGACAGAGAAAGAAGTAGTGGATTCATCTTTCATTTACTAAAGAGGCGAACATATCTAAATCAAAGATGACCCACCAGTCGTCTTTGGGGTTTGATGAGAGGTCTGTTGATGCCGTTCATCTTGTGGTACAGCCCACAGGCGTTACACAGGTAGTGGCCGGTACCATCCCGCCTCCAGAGGGGGGTCGACATCGCCCCGCAGTTCACACACTCCCGCCCCTCAGCAAAGTCATCAAACAAATCTGATCAGAGAGGACAAGTGAGAAGTCAAGTTACTGGAGGGAAATGTTCTTTTTGATTGATGATGATTTATTCGGACCTGCTGTTTCTCTCTTTATCTCTTAACATCCGTTTAAGGATCTCACAATACGAGGCTACATGAGATTAAATGGGTTCATCAACTCTCAGGCTTGGGAAACACATTCAATACTTTTTCTGGATGAACTGAAATTTGCATGTTGGTCAAGCTGAGGCGTCGGTCAAGGTTGTTCTTCTGAAGAACTTCACCAGGTACCGAGGTCAATTCAGTCAACCGCCAAAAAGAAGGTTAAAATGATCTTAATATAATTTCCATGTATTACTTAGAGCACCTGTTCAGCTCAGTTCATGGTACCAAACCAGGATATATTGAGTGATTCTTAGAGGAATGAACATCCAGCTGGGCCTGTGCCACAAAGATTCTTTCCCTCCACTTTCATAAACAGTCTCCTGCCGACTGGGTGAGTATGTCATGCAGTAGCATCCTGCACCAGCAGGAGGCGCAGGCCCACAGTCCCGACGGCCCACGCAACAGCAGCCTGGAATCCCTCCTTATCTCACAACTGCCCTCCAGATAAAGAGTCGGCTGGAAATAGAGACAGAGTAGAGCTCCATCATGTTCAAATAGAGACTCCATTTCTATCTCTCACATCTCCATGTCCCTCTCTCTCTCAGATAGCATGACATCTGATGAATGTAATTTTCACTCATAACAGAGTATCTCCCAAGAACCACTTAGCTGTTCAGAGGAAGGCATCAATCTGTGGCGTGGAAGTGACAGATTGGCTTTTTTCTTCTTCCTTCGGTTAGTGGTGATACAAACAGCACAGCTTATGATATTCTTCAGCTAAGTGGCGTTATGCAGAAAACAGCTTGAGGAACTGCGGAAATCATCAACTTAAAACTCATTTTAATTGCATAATAATGTCTCTTTTTTTTTTTTTGGAACCCTACACCTCACTGTCTGTAATTACTGTCGTTCAGAGAGTATGAATCTGGCCTCCATCTGTTCCTCCCTCGCTGCAGAGAGCAACAGGAATGGCAGTGATACATACGCAGGCCTCCTCCAAGGCTGAGAGCAAAACAGAGACAGCAGGGCGAGCTAACCTTGAGCCAGTCAGCCATTGTAGCCAACACAACGCAGCAACGTAAGACAATACACAAAAAGAAATACTGCACCGTCCACGTCTGTCTGAATGGAAGTTTTTTTTTTTCTTTTCTTTTTTTTCCTTCTGTATAAATGTCGGTGTGTGTCTTTATCAGATACAGGCTGGAAATCAGGCTGCAGTGTATAAACAGTCACGCTAATGCTTCAGGAGGCCGAAGGTGAAAATGGTATAAAAGACTCAGTCGACAGCGATGTATGTGAGGAGCAACTGTCTGTGCAGCTTTTAAACGCTGTCTCTGAACATGACAGTGATAAAGGGCAGTCAGAGGTTACAGTAGCAACACGTGAAAGGGACAACGTTTATTTGCTCAGCTTCATATTTTATTCTTTTGATGAATCTCGTGGGATTATTGTAACTTTTTCCCCACTACACTTTAGGGCTGTGGAGGCTTTACTGGAATAATATGTGATCAAAATATCAAAAATTTGATTAATAGAATAAGCCAAGAGTTGCTATATGAACTAGTTTAACCCCACACTGACATACTACATTAATATACTTCATGCTTATTAACAATTCAACACCTAGACAGGCTACTCAGTGTTTAAAAGTAACTACTTAAGATATATTTAAGGTACTTGTACCCTACATGAGTATTTGCATTTTATGCTGTTATACTTCTACTTCAAAATATTTTACGTTTTACTCGACTATATTTATTTCATAACTTTAGCTGCTAGCTACTTTACAAATGAAGATTTCGCATATGAGCCTGTAAAATTAGATGCATTTTACACTACGACAAGAGTAAAGTTCTGCTGACTATCAGTAATAACAATCTAATGATAAATTGTATACTAACACTCACAGGAGCCATTTATCTGCATTGATTAGATTTTCTATTGATACTTGAATTTTGGTAGTAATAATATCTACATACTGAATACTCCAGTAACATTTACAGTAAAGGCATTTTACTTGTGATGTGAATAATATTTTTTGCAGTTCAGTTTTATTGCTTTTGATATTTTTATTTATATTTGTGTATATTAAAGTACAATCAGTGCTTTAAAATTTTTACTTAACTAAGATTTATACCATTTTTTTCTTTTGAAATGTAGACTGCAAAGAGAGGGAATGTTATATTATTAAGTCAGCTTACTTTTTATTTTATATTCAATAGCTATGAAGAGTCATGTTTTCCTTGTGACGTTCAGGGACATCTAGGAGTGATAATGCAGGTCTTCTTGTATCTTCAGAAACTAAAATAATGACACTTATCCCAAACAGTAGGCTATCACTAAAAATGTGTTCTTGTTGTTGAACAAATGATTTGTCTGTTTCCATTTACAATTTAAGAAAGATCAAATCTAAGAAAGAATGATCATGTCAAGGTAGAACATGATGAGCTAAACAACTTCTTTTTCACTAAAACTAAAGTTTTAACAAATTTGTTCATAAGCCATTTTAAATTTAAAGTTATTGTGAGGAAAAATAAGGTATACTGTGAATAAACATTTAATTTAAGCAATTGTTAAATAATCAAAAAACATTTCACAAGAATTTAAGTTCCTCTCTAAAGCCAGGCATTTGACAGGTTAAATATGAATGAGACATTTTATGTATTTATCTTTGTAAGAAAGCTGATTGTTTTTTTTTTTTCCTTTAATTGACTGAGAAAAGTGAAGTTACTTTACCGATGAGGGAGTTTCCCTTCTATTCAACAAAGGAACAATAGAGACTTTCACTGAATGGCTGAGTGCCACTGAATCAAACACTGAGATTTGATTTAATTTGATGTAATTGTAAAACAATCAGCTTCAGCCTGTCGCTGAAAGCGTTTTCTTCCATCTACAAACACGAGCAATCAGTGAACGAGCTTTACAGTGAGTTCAGCATTGATTATAGTCAGATGAAAAGGTCAGATTGGATCAATGCCGTTATCTGTTGCAGCTGATGTTTTTCTCTTTCTTCATCAAACAGTGCCAGGAGAAGGCCTCGTAGAAGTGAACGTTAAAGCTTTTCAAATGATCAACACAAGGATTACATCTCAACTGGCAGACAGGAGGAGGAGCTGGTGAGTATAAACGAGGAATTAATCAGCTGTTAATTAACCCTTAATCTGATTAAAACAACCATATAGTAATAACAGATACGTCTAACAATGACCATGAGCATCAGAAAATGTTATGATTACATGATACTGCATTGGAAAAACGCTCACTTTGAGAAAAGGTGGAGTGATGGAAATGGTTGAGATCCTATCATCCTGCAGCTGCCAGAAAATATAGATAATGGAGAAACACGGGTCAAACACTGCCAATTGTGATTAGTAATTTAGACTACACAAGGTGCAAGTCAAAGCAATGAAAAACTGACAACCTAAGCAAAATCAATGTGTTGTGAAATCTCTGTGGTCCTATATGGTCCAGAGTGCACTGCAACCTGCAGCTATAGGCCGAATTCACATCCAGCACTGTGACGTGAGGGGACCCCTCAGTCAGATCTGAGCTTCAGCTGCAGTCCACTGTTAAGATTATAACTCCTCATTTCAATTCATATGTCGAATAAAGAAATATGGACTTTCAATAATAACTTTCATTAAAAGAAAAGACTTGAACGCTGCACTGCTGATCAGGATCAGTTTCTCCAGACGCAATTGAATCAAATCTGATCTGATCTGAGGCCGCATTCAAACACAACTCATAAATTATATCTAATCCTCATAAACTGTGTTAACACCTCAGGTTCAGTTAAATATTAATTTAATATGGCTTCAATAATGTCTCTGATTCATAGAAATATACAAAGCATGTGTACTTAGCTGTAAATCTGACTTTTAAATGCTTTTAAAACATCCACTCCATGAACTACACAGGTGAACTCACTCAGAATATATTCATATAACATAATATATTCAATCTGACTTATTAGGCTCAATTTTTTTTTTATCAATGATAGAAAATTATATGTACTCCTAAAATTTAAATTGTAATTAAACAACACAAATTTTTAATACGTTATGAAACATATTTATCCAGAAGTAGGATACAAATTAAATATTACTTAATGTTGCTTTTAGGTGTTACATGAGACAGAAAAATGGTCCTTATATAAAGCCTAGTTAATAAAAGTAATATCTACATCTAAAATCCTGTGCATTACGTCGCTCCGTTACGTGTGTGGTTTGACTCAAATGATTAGGCCTGTCTTTCATTGATGATCCTACATTTTATTCTAGGAGCAAGAATAAGATTGGGCTGCAAACATTTTCGACATTTCGATTGGAGCTCCTGACATAAAAACACTTTTGAATCAGGAATCGTATTGTGCATTAAAGACGAACAGACTAAGTTACAGCAGGTGACAATGAGCCCTTATTGTCTGCGGTGCATTTGTCTCATGTGGCATCACTTTCTAACATTCATTACGAGGTTAATCAGGGTGTTTTCGGTAGGTGTGTTGTTTCTATCAGACGAAATGAACACACCAACAAAACAAAAAAAACAGTCACAAAAAAAAAAAATCAGTCCCAAAGTCAGAGCTTTCAAACATTTGAAAATGAAATAAAAAAATAGGCGTAAAGTTTAAACTTTGCCTTATAATTCCAGGACGTGATTAATTTGTTTTATTCCAGGATTTGTTTTTTTACTCAAAAATATAAATCACATTTAATCGTGTTGAGTCGTATTATTATAGCCAAATATTTGAATGTTTATTTGTTATTTTTAAATCGTATTTCAGGCCTTTCAGATTATATCCTAGCAATCTAGTGGTTCAGATTATTCTGTCAATTCATTCTGCAATAATCTTGATTAGATTAATTATTTCTGATACAAGGTGACAAAACTTTTTTTTTTTATCTTCAGCATATTATTGCAATAATGCAGGTTTATATTTTAAAATCTGCAACAAGACATTTTTTTTCTTTTCTTTTTTTTTCAAGATATTTCTGTTCAGAAAAATTTTTTTTTTCAATTAGTCTTTTCAATCCTTCACCTACTTCAGGCGTATTTTTATTAAGTGTATGTTCATTAATCCCTGACAAATCTAAATGAATTACAGAGACATGCTGCTGCGTTTCACTTTCTTGAGGCTTATTTCTGTCTGAAATATCAAAAAGTCCAAACAGCTTTTCATTGCGGGAAAAACAGAAAATATTTTGCATGACTCTCACACAAGATATTTAAATACCAAAATAAATGTGTTTTGTTTTCCTGGTTCTCACCTATGTTTGGGTGCCGTGTTGTGCCTGGAGGAGCACCAGTCTGGAGACCGTGGAGGACCGAGCTATCGAAGGGGGACGCCGGCCACGTTCCACCCATGTTCGGGCTCATGTAGGCCGGGTAGGGGCTGTGGTACGACCCGCTGAAGCCCCGAGCGCCGTAGTGCTCCCTCCCGTTTGCAGAGATGTTTAGCGGGCTGCTGTATGAGGCTGCCGTCTCCCGGGCCGTGGCCACCACAGAGGACAGAGGCGGGCTGGTGGAGAAGGTGAAACGCGGAGACACCGGGGAGTGGTTGTACGAGGGCACCGAGTCTGCCCCCGGCTGCGCCCAGGCAGAGTGGCTCGACACGGGGCTGCTTTGCTGCGACGCATCGGGCGTTTGGAGGTAAGGCAGCGCCGGGATCATGGGGGTGACGACCCGGGTGGTGGGCACATAAACCGGAGAGGTGCCCGCCGAGGCGTTGTGGAGAAATCCGGCCTCATAGGAAGGGGGTCCATGGTTGGTTGTCATTATGCCCTGGTACATATCCTCTCCTTGAAGCTGGACATCCGTGTTGATAGAAGGGATAATGATAGTGTGGATGCAGTTACGCACAAAATTACTGAGTGTTAATGCAAAAACTATGTGGTCTTAAGCAATCAGCTGAACCCCCTCGTCCTTATTAAAATCAGATCTGCTGTTCAGTCGAGCACAGCACTCGGCAGCGTTCAACACAAAGTTAAGAATAAAGTGAGAGAGGAGACATGAGACAGGAGGAGGAGTGAGAGACTATACCCTGTGATCAAGATCCAGCTGTTATCATCTCTCTCTCTCTCTCTCTCTCTCTCTCTCTCTCTCTCTCTCTCTCTCTCTCCAATTCCGAGTTCAATGAAGCTTGAAAACTTTACAAAAAGTCGACCAACCAAATTATGTTCTATTTTTATTTCCTCTAGAAAGGTTATCTGAGGTCCCGTGGAGTTGAGTGATGCCAACCAGAGATTTCAGAGAATGGCTTTGCTTTCTTATACGGTAGACTTATAGGATGAAGGATCAATAAGAATTTTTGCTGTGCTTTTTTTTTTTTTTTTTTTTTCAAGCCATGCGGGTTTTCAATCTATTTTTTATTTATTTGTGAGTTAAATGTTTTTATTTGAGAGTTAAATGTTTTTATTTGTGAGTTCTAGGCATAAGAACATTTTGGGCAGGGTTGTTGGTCGTGCATTGGTCTATATTCTTGCCTGATAAATATTTATTTCTAAATCATTAAAATCTTTTAAACTATCTGTAAATCGAAACATTTTGAACATTGATCCTTTAAGCAACCTTTTCCTCTCAATACCAACTCGTCTTACCATTTGTCAAACTGGACCATTATGTTTTTCGTTAATCTGAAATGATAAATGATGCGTCAGATATGCACCATTCCTCTGGGTGGTTTGTTTGTCTTTTTCAAAGTTGCTCATTAAAACGAAGCCTGTTTTCCACTAAATGGCGATAACTTTATTCCCGTGTTATCTTTTCCAGAACATCACGATGATGTGTGTTTGTGTGTGTGTGTGTGTGTGTGTGTGTGTGTGTGTGTGTGTGTGTGTGTGTGTGTGTGTGTGTGTGTGGCGCTTAGACGTGATATATTTAAAAATAGGTAATAGGTACAATCATAATCATTTGATATCTGACTTATCTGCAAACGCATCCTCTAAATATTTCTCCTATCTTGTTGTAGCTAACTTAAAAACAAAAAACAAGCCACTTAAAAAAATATTTTGCAGCAGGCTGGTGTTTTACAAGACTAAAATAGATTATGAACGAAACTTTGATTATTCTGGTAGGTGATCAAGAGTTCTGATCGATCGACTCAAGTCACCTTCCCAAAGTTTTCTCCGACAGAAAACTTATTCTAAAGAGAATAGGAATATTCTAAAGCGCGTGTCTGTAAAGATCCTATTGCCCATATGTGGAAATATCAGCTGTGACCTGGAGGGTCTCACGAGCCACTGATTTGTTTCAATGTCTTGTCATAAAGTCTTGACTTCCACGTTGTGTTGAACTGGTGTTTTCAAGTCTTATATGAAACTTTCGCTCAAGCCGATTTTTTTTTCTCCTCATGACACATGAAGAATAGTTCTGGATGCTTGACGCGCCAACTCAGTCGGAAGTCTCCGGCGGCTGTTGTCCTCATGAAAACAGATTTATACCTGTCATCAACACCAGTGGACGTAAACACACGAGGCCATTTCATTGTGCAGCCACTTCCCACTGACAGCCTCTCATTGAATTATGTGACTCTACACAGGCTGCCAATAAAGGCCCCGGTGCGCGCGCGCGCGCGTGCCTGAAACAGATAGGAGCTGGGGTACGTGCAGTTTTGTGATTAATATACAGTTGCCTTTATAGTAGAAGGAGCAAGTTTGACTTCATAATGCAGAAAGGGAAATTCACCATCTTGTATATTATCTGATAGAAGGCTATTAGACCATGATTATCTATGAGGAGGTTTATTTATCAAAAAAGTCAGTTTGATCAGTTTAACTCAGAGGTGTGAAACAAATCATAGGAAATGTGTTTCTTCAATGAGTGTATCCAGGTTGCAGTGAATATACAGGAATATAAATAATGAGACATAACAAGAAATTAATTGTGACTGTCTCTTCTCTTTTCTCCCCCACATTCAGAAATGTTGCAGTTTGACAAAGTTGTTTTCTAAGTAAGACATGCCAGTGCGTCAGCATGGACTTTAGCAGGGTCCCTGGATCTGGCCCAGCTAAATGGAATACACCGCCCATTAATGTTGTTAATTACAGTTCAAGTTTTCCTTATATAAGGCCTTAAAATGGATACTGTGAAATGGGCCTATTGAAAAGTGCAACTAATACAAGTGAGCAATAAAATCAAATGAAAAACTTTAATGTCTGTGTCCTTTGTTGGGCTGATCAATCGATTAAAACACCAATTAGTTTCTTAAAAAAGAGGAAACAATCTGAAAAAAATATCTTAAACTACATGAAATTTAAAAAAAAAAAAAAAAAAAAAGAAACGTGTCCTAGCTCGGGCATGACAGATGGCTGATTGAACTCAAGAGGCCTGAATGTAAATTGTGATTTATGTGAACGCTGGTGCAAAACATATGTTTTAATAGTTTACATCATCCCCTACAAATAGATCAATTAAAACAAAAAAACTAATAAAATGTGAATTCTTTCAGTGTAACAGGTGCAGAAAAATCAATAGATCTATCTATCTATTAACTATCTATCTATCTATCTATCTATCTATCTATCTATCTATCTATCTATCTATCTATCTATCTATCTATCTATCTATCTATCTATCCATCTATCATGAAGTTGTATTTCAGTTACATTAGTTATACTGTAGTATTGATTCTCTGCCCCCCCCACCCTCTCTTGTAGAAGTCCAGGTGAATAGAGCAGTATTGCCTCATTGGAAATGGGGAACTGTCATCAATGTGTAACTGCAGGCTGATAACACATCCACCAATTGCTGGCTAATAATATCAAGGCGTGGTTTTGTTCTCCTGCGACGGGAACAAAAGTTGCACCAAAGTCAGAGATGAATCATGCTTTTTATGGTTCCAGTTAATATATAGAGGTTCAGTGTGAAAAGGGGAATGGATCGACATAGTAGAGCCTGAAATATGAAGAGATATCACAAAAGAAACATGGAGGAATTTTTCTGTTAGTCTTGCAGGTTGTATTATGGGAAGGTTAGTGGGTAAGATAATCACTCGCTCGTCATTCGGCAGCAACAGAGTTTGGTGTCGTTCTTCTTCGGGGCTGCTGTTATGAACTACGACACCCTACAGTCTAATCTGAGCTCATATAGGGTGAAGAGTTTATAAAAATACAAAAAAAATCAAACAGAGTTCATCCTCCTTTCTGTTATTCTACAGTACAGTGTGTGTTTTGATTTGTGTGTTTGCACATGCCGGGCTGTATCACTGACAGTGACAGAGGCCAGAGCTCATCAAAACTTTCAACCGTGTGTGTGTGTGTACGCACGCGCATGTGTTTATAACCATGATTCTTTGCAACTGTGTGTGTGTGTGTGTGTGTGTGTGTGTGTGTGTGTGTGTGCGTGTGTGTGTGTGCACTGTGTGTTTGCTGTCAGTGTGTATGAATGAGGAGGTGTTGGCTGAGGGACTAGATAGAGATGCTGGAATGTGGTGGACAGCGGCAGACTGTTGCAGAGGAAGGTGTGTGTGTGTCTGTGTGTGTGTGTGTGTGTGTGTGTGTGTGTGTGTGTGTGTGTGTGTGTGTGTGTGAGAGAGTGTGTGTGTGTGTGTCTCCAAACCAGGCACCAGGAAAACTGTCCCCGTCCTGGCTGGGGCAGAGACTCAATCATTTGGGGGTCGGTGACTTACTTTGGCCCTTCTTCCTCACACACACACACACACACACACACACACACACACACACACACACACACACACACACACACACACACACACTGGGGCTTTAGACTCCTGGCTCCAGGAAGAAGACTTCAAATGGAGAGGCAGGAAAACCCAGGAGGCAGAATACCCTGTCAATATGAGGCAACAGAGACCAAGGAAACACACGTCACTCAGTTGTACTCCTTGGTATTCTCCATTCGCATGCAGTTTTGCAGAGTAAGCTGGAAGTCATCATTCTTTTTACAAATGGCCTTTCATCTCCTCCGCGTGTGTTCTTGCTGACCTCACCTGTTTGTCTTGTTTTATCTGATCGGGCTGATCATCGAGGATCCACTCAGGTGATAATAGTCACGCTGAAACAATGCTAATCAATGTAACCTCACTGTGTGTGAAATGAGCTCATAAAGACTTCTGATTGCGTCTGATGACTCTATTTGTACTGTACTGAAACTTTATTCATTACTAAACTTGATTCTCTGTGTGTCTGTTGTCTGTTGTCATTTCCCTGGCCACTGATTTCAGATCACGTCATGCACATCCCACTAAAACAATTTATTTGTACATCATCTGGTGTCGTATGAAAATGACAGTACTGGTTTGTTATGTCTCGGTTTACTATGGGTTTTTTAAGCTATTATAATATTTTGGTTAAGGTAAAGTTGTGTATATCCTACATGAGGGTCTACATCTATATATTCAGTGTTTATATTTATTAATAGGTACAGTATTATTGTGGGACACGTGTGTAAGTATGTGAGTGTGTGGATTTGTGTGTTACTCTAAGGTATCTGTGTGTTATACTTGCGGATTAAGTGGGTTAAGTGTGTTTGACCAGGTAAGGTCACGGAGTCACACTGAGGTGACACGAGTCCTCTCAACAAGACACCTAGGCCTCAGCAACACAGATCATCTCTCTCTCTTTCTAACACACACACACACACACACACACACACCATTAACCAGGAGTGTGTTTTTGTATAAATTATTAACTCCTCAGTTGCAGGTTCTCATATGTGTTGGGCTCAAGTGCTGAACTGGACTCTTGGTTCACACTGTTTGAAGAGCAGCTCAAACACGTCACACAACACTCAATTAAAGACGATAAGAATTCAATTATCAAATTCTCTTTTGTCCCCGATGGTCTCCAGCGTTTGTAAAGCTACTTAAGCAATTCACTCGCACAAACGTTTGAATATTTCTTTGACACTTGCATGCTGATATTTGAAATTCCACCCCTGGGTGTTGCTTGCTCAAATGTCAGTTATAAAATTGAAGAAAATCCTCATGAAGTTCCGCGAGTGACTTGTTATGATCAGGTGAGCGTTGGTGTGCAAAAGGTTTCGTATGCAGAAAATCCACCACTGACCAATCATATTGATCTGATATCTGACTGACAGCCTCATGGTGGGATGTCCCATGTCACTAAGAGTGTGTGTGTGTGTGTGTGTGTGTGTGTGTGTGTGTGTGTGTGTGTGTGTGTGTGTGTGTGTGTGTGTGTGTGTGTGTGTGTGTGTGTGTGTGTGTGTGTGTGTAAGCTCTGGCAAATGTATTTTTAGCATTGAAGACTCAGGGATCCCAGGACCTCTCCCTGCGATAAGCAGTGGCCAAAGTCCGTAGGCGAGTGAAGGCCTGAAGAGCAAATAGGGAACACACACACAAACACACACACACACACACACACACACACACACACACACACTCAGAGGCAGTGTTTAATATGCTGATATGCGGGGCTTAGTTGCAGTGTGATGTGGCAGGCAGATGGAAAGCTGTTTGTTTGAACGTGGAGGGGCAAGTTGGGGGTAAGATTCAGGTTAGGCAAAGGTGAGGTGACGTCATCAAAAGTTTGCGCAGAGTTCATGCAGAGAAGGTTAGAGAGGTGTCAGTGCAGCCACAATGTTGCTAGACGATGCAGAGCAGGATGGAGAGAGAATAAGAGAAGGAAGGATTGGAAACAAGTGTGTGAACGTTTTTTTGTAAATGTCAAACACTCTCCTGTCAGTCAGACGCTGGCTCCTCCCTCTCTAAAAGCACTGTAAGAGAAAACAAAAACACAATGAGGAAGCCCGAGGAGAAAAGGTCCCTCAATCCAGGGACAGTCATAGCGCACATGCCCGATAACAGCAGGGATATTTCTGTTTGGACGAAGAGGGGAGGGGCTGCGCAGGAGAAAAGTTTAACAAATTGGTGAAGTCTGAAAAAAGAAGGTGAAAGTGGACAGGGAGAGAGAGAGAGAGAAAGGGAATGTCAGAGAGGAGGAGAAGGGAGATGCCACCAGACAGGAGGAGCAGTGGAAAACAAAGGAGGCTCCACACTCTGCTCTGTCTTATCAGTCTGAGAGTCTTATCCAACACTGGCTCTGTTAGTGTAACCCCATTCCCTCCCTCCCTCCCTCCCTGCTGGCCGACCGCTCTCCTTCCACCTCATCCCTCCATCTCAAGCCCCCCCCCCCCACCTCTCATCTGCTGCTTGCTGTGGACGCCGTTATCAGGCCAGGGCTGACGTCAGGGGGCCCGCTGGTGCTGGGGGGTGGGGGGGCCGGAGACGGAGGCTGATAGTGCAGCAGAGGCTGCCTCCACACAGGCTGTGGGAACCATGGGCCCAGCCCACCTCGACCCAGTGGCCCTGCACGTCCACCACGAAAACACACACAGACACAATGAAATACTGTACGGTTAATTCATGAAAAAACACACACACACACACACACACACTCTGTGAATTTGGGGTATTCTGGAAACCTCGAGGGGAGAGTTTCTCCAATTATAAATAGTGGATATTTCCTAAGACCAGTTGTTTTTTTTTACACAGAAATGGTTAAATTCAACTTTTAAGCCAAAAAATGTATAAATAAATGAACATTTCAGCATATCTCCTCTAAATCTTTTTTTCTGTCTTTGTGGAGGTTGCTATGAAACACCTTTCATGTAGGGAAATCTTTCATAGTAATTATAAATGAAGTGAATAAATTGAAATCCACATGGTAGCCTCAGCATTTCTGGAACCAATGCAAATCTAAATGCATCCAAAACTATGTGGCTGTGTTCTCATCTTGGATATGAGCGTCTTCTGCTTCCACAGCCTGTAGATAAACAGAAGGATCACATCCACAGCAGATATAAATTGTGCAGTTAATAAGCTGTTTCTTATCAAAATTCCCAAATGCCGTACTTCTCAATCGGAGGATCTTCTCATCCACTTCTATAAAAATAGCTCGTCTGTTTGCCTCACACATATCCCAAGGCAGCAAAATTGTTGTCATTTGTTATCTCCCATCATTTTCGTCACAATATTTCAGTGGTGACCGATATTCGTTTAACAGAAATAAAGTGCACAAGTTCAGGGAATCACCTTACGTGTCATAAATTACATGTTTTCGACCTCGCTCTAAAGAAATAATTTCCCCCAGACACCCACTCAGCTTGATAAAACTGTGTATCAGATATCACGTGGAGAATAAAGCTGCCTTTTAGGTTGAAGATAAAGTTGAGGTTATTTTATGTGACACTCGTCAGCCCGTGTATCTTCATAAAAGACATTGCAGCTGCAGTGCAGTTGACAGGTTGTGATGTCAGGGTTGCTGTTAGTCCATGACGCATTAATTCACTGGAGGAAAAGTCAGGGAATTAATTGCCAAAGACTAGGTTAAGGAGGCACTTAGCCCCAAGTGGTGGAATAGCTATTGTCATGCCAGAAAATTTGTAAAAGGTGTGTGTGTGTGTTTGTGTGTGTGTGTGTGTTGGTACGGGTCAACAGGTGCAAAGTGGACGGCTGCAGGACATGAAGCTGGCAAGTTTCCCATCATAGTTGCAGGTGCAGCACTCCCAAAAACACACACACACACAACCTAAAGTCATCTAAACCTTGTTAGTTATCATCCTGCAACATCATTGTATCCTCCCAAACCACCCTACTCAACTCTCTTCATTTCTTTAATTCTGGTTTGACTTCTTTATAGAAAATGGGAGAGACCGCACCATCAACCTGCCAGTTACACACACACACACACACACATCTTCGTACTGAAATCCAGGTCTCAATTTTGACTTACCGTCAAAGTGAGACCTGGATTTCATATCTGAATTCTGCTGCTCTCCATCTTACATTGAAACTTTATTCATCACTAAACTTGATTCTCTGTGTGTCTGTTGTCATTTCCCTGGCCACTAATTTCAGATCACGTCATGCACATCCCACTAAAACAATTTATTTGTACATCATCTGGTGTCGTATGAAAATGACAGTACTGGTTTGTTATGTCTTGGTTTACTATGGGTTTTTTTTGCAAGCTTTTATAATATTTTGGTTAAGGTAAAGTTGTGTATATCCTACATGAGGGTCTACATCTATATATTCAGCGTTTATATTTATTAATAGGTACAGTATTATTGAGGGACGCGTGTGTGTAAGTATTTGAATGTGTGGATTTGTGTGTTACTCTAAGGTATCTGTGTGTTATACTTGCGGATTAAGTGGGTTAAGTGTGTTTGACCAGGTAAGGTCACGGAGTCACACTGAGGTGACACGAGTCCTCTCAACAAGACACCTAGGCCTCAGCAACACAGATCATCTCTCTTTCTCTTTCTAACACACACACACACACACACACACACACACCATTAACCAGGCGTGTGTTTTTGTATAAATTATTAACTCCTCAGTTGCAGGTTCTCATATGTGTTGGGCTCAAGTGCTGAACTGGACTCTTGGTTCACACTGTTTGAAGAGCAGCGCAAACACGTCACACAACACTCAATTAAAGACGATAAGAATTCAATTATCAAATTCTCTTTTGTCCCCGATGGTTTCCGGCGTTTGTAAAGCTACTTAAGCAATTCACTCGCACAAACGTTTGAATATTTCTTTGACACCTGCATGCTGATATTTCAAGTACTGTCAGTACAGTCATTTGTTATTCTTGTTATTCATCACAATATTTCAGAGGTGACCTACATTTATTTAACAGAAATAAAGTGCACAAGTTCAGGGAATCACTTTATGCATCATCAATTACATGTTTTCGACCTGGCTCTGAAGAAATCAACCACTCAGCTTGATAAAACTGTGTATCAGATAAGAATAAGAATAAAGCTTCCTTTTAGGTTGAAGATAAAGTTGAGGTTATTTTATGTGACACTCGTCAGCCCGTGTATCTCCATAAAAGACATTGCAGCTGCAGTGCAGTTGACAGGTTGTGATGTCAGGGTTGCTGTTAGTCCATGATTATTCACTGGAGGAAAAGTCAGGGAATTAATTGCCAAAGACTAGGTTAAGGAGGCACTTAGCCCCAAGTGGTGGAATAGCTATTGTCATGCCAGAAAATTTGTAAAAGGTGTGTGTGTGTGTGTGTGTGCGCATGTGTTGGTACGGGTCAACAGGTGCAAGGTTGATCTGTGGGGAGTGAGTGCAAAGTGGACGGCTGCAGGACATGAAGCTGGCAAGTTTCACATCATTAGTTGCAGGTGCAGCACTCCCAAAAAGTGCAAACACACACACAACCTAAAGTCATCTAAACCTTGTTAGTTATCATCACTGAATCCTCCCAAACCACCCTACTCAACTCTTTTCATTTCTTTAATTCTGGTTTGACTTCTTTATAGTAAATGGGAGAGACCGCATCATCAATCTGCCAGTTACACACACACACACACACACACACAAACACACATATATTTCCACTTACGAGTATGTGTGTGTCAGATGTTTTCGGAGATGGATCTGTCGGATGGGGAGTGGAGACACACTTATCAGTGTGTTGTCCTGGATAAGGCGGAGGAGATTTGTAACCGTTGCGGTTGGACAGTCCTCAATTTGTGTTTGTGTGTGTGTGTGTGTGTGTGTGTGTGTGTGTGTGTGTGTGTCTACTGTTCTCGCTCTCTCTCTCTCTCTCTCTTACTCTGACCTCTCCTCGGCTGAGCAAGTAGGAGGAAGAAAAGGGTGGCCTTGACAGAGTGAGAAGAAGGGTGTGATGTAAAATAAGAAGCAGCGAAAGAAAGAGACCGTTGTTTCTCAGCTGCTTATCCTCAACCTCTTGCTGTCATTTTCTCTCACTCTCTTTGTCAGATGCACACTCCCTAAATTTCACCAGTGGCCATGGTGTGCTTGGGTGTAAATAACTATAAAACAAGTGGGAGATTGGGAGTCCGGGGGGTGGGGGGTAGATGTGCAGAGGGGGTGGAAATAAAAGCTGCACTCAGGGTTCACTCTTACTGTAAAATGTTTTGCAACTTCATACTGACACAGATGGCACTGTGGCAGTAGTTTACAGTTTAGACTTGAAGTCAATGCACAGGTGATTAAAGATGAAAGTTTTTAAATGGATGCAAAAAAGAGATAAAAAATGCATGAAAAAATTCAGAAATTTCTCTGAAGCAATACAAATCTGTGACTGGGGTCGGAGCACCTGATGCAATTTGGAACCAAAGGTTTCACCAGAGTGATCGAGAAGCCAGAGCCGAGACCCAAACACAGGAAAACATTTATAATCAGACAAACACACATTCAGTAAACAGAGATAAGACAATTATTACACAACTACTAAAAACAATTAGAGGCACAAAAAACATCAGATGATAAAGTTTTTAAATCTTTAAGTGGTATACAAAACTCTAGTTTGAGGGCGCTTTGCAGATCACTGCATTTAAAACTTGCATAATGCAGTGGTTTAAAACATATTTCTTTGCATGCTCGGACAGGCTCAGTTGCCCTCCTGCTGAGTCTGTGTCTGCACCATAACGATTCTCAGTAAATCATTCTGGGCCTTTTGAACAACTGATGAAGTATCTCTTAGTTTCAGTAGTGTTTTCTCAAAAATTCTGAGGGAAAAAAACCCAATGAATGTACAGTCAGATCTCTAACTCCGCTTACATCACACATTTCAGTTCATGAATCCACCTGAACTACATGTTACCGTTTTAGCGAAGCTCGCAGATAATAATTGTAATGGCACAACAAGTGAGTACATAACATTGTTGAATGCCTGGTAAACCATGCAGCAGCTGTCTGGTGGCTCCTTGTGTGTACATGTATGTTAACAAAGTGCGCGGGTGATGATACAGATTCTGTCAGGGATTTTAAGGAAGCATGTGTGATTTATTAAAAAAGTGTAAATCACAAAGAGCAATGTTATGTGTTTTTTTGTTTTCTTTTAACTTGCATTTGATTATCAAGTCATTGATATGTGCTCACCACCCAGCAAACAGTGTGACATCTCCTATGCTCTTGTAGTAGTCTGCCATGCTGCCTGTCGGGGCCCCCCCACCCCACTCCCCTCCTCCCTGCCCTCGGGGTGACAGGATAAGCGAGGGCCTCATTAGTCTTTTTAATTGGTCCAGAACAGTTGTAGTGGGCCAGTCTGAGGTCTGGCCCAATGCCAGGCTAAAGTAAACCGACCCAATGGAAACACTGTACAGGCCGACCAGCAGATCAGAGTGCAACATCAAGCCTGACACAGTTACTACTTGATTTGGACTAAACCAAAGGGGAGATTCATTGCATGCAGTCTTTCCTTTATTATTGTTTATTTCTTGAATTTAACAGTAGTTAGGCCAAACCATATCCAGTTCATGGTAAAAGAACTGAAACATTTTTTAAAATGTTTCTCATGGACCTGCCTTGGTAGAGTATTAAAATCACACGAGGAGTCCATTTCTAAACGAATTTCCTCCCCTCCCTCAGCAGCTTGTTGGTCTTCCCTTATGTCCACAAAACTTTGACCAGTATCCTGCTGCTAAGTGATTTAAAACACTTATTCATCAGCTGTTCAAAACATATTTTTCTGCCCAAGATGTGCAGAAAACATACACTTTTAAGTTAAGCCTTATGGGAAGTTTGCTCTGTCTATTAATACACGTATCTTTCGTTAAAGATAAATACTAGAATGGATTTTTAAATTTTGCTTTTCTAGCTTTTGCCTTCAATTTGTATGGACGCCTTACCTGTACCGTACCAGACATAGCTTTTTTCTACACAAGTTTATCTACTTTTTTTTGGTACTATGCATGTGTATTAGTGAATTAGATGGTGTGTGTGCGCACGCTGTGGCGTCTATAGCTTGTGGGGAATCCATCAAAGCTTATCATTATAAGTAAACATGACAGAGTGGACAAAATGTCTTGTGCGCCGCCAGACCTGCTATCTAACCACAAGCCATATCTGTGATGATGGACTGATGTGGCGCTGGCTTGGACTAACCAGAGTCTGAGTGTGAGAGTGGGAGTCTGAGCACACACACACACACACACACAACCACAAGAGCACACACATCAAAAGGTGTACACATGTAGACACTCAGACACTGCAAGCACACACTCATGTTACCTCTAACATGGCCCTTATATCTTCAGCCTCTCAAAGGAATATTACCTTTACAGTACATGAAAAGTTGACTTATCGCACAATCATAAATGGGCAGGCACAGTCATAAGTCATATAGGAATTTATAGCTGTTATTTATTGGTCGGTGTTTGCTGGGGCTCATAGTTTTACCTATGAGTCGAGTAAGGGTTAGGGCTTTTTTTTTTCTGAAAAGTGATTGTTACTCTACAGGACAAGCCCCTTTTTACGGCAGATGAGATCAGAGGAGAGGTTAGGATTGCTGAGGGAGATTTATTTCTTAATGTTAGCTAGTAGATCATGGTTTGTACCCATCTTGGTTCGACTGAGTGTCACAATATAAACCTCTGGTAGCATCAAGTGCTGTATGTCAAGCAAGGTTATCAAAAGTCAGAAAATGGTTTGGGAAATTAACACACACACAACTCCATAGCATTTGATTGAGTTTTTTTGGCTGGACCGCAAAAGCAGGGCCAGCCCTTTTATGTCTCAGTGACTGACTGACTGAGTGATCATAGTTGAGTGATCATAGTTCCACTACTGGTCAGCCAAATGCCACATGAATGAGTTGGAGTTTCCCCATTGGCCTTGGTTGTTCTTTCAAAATGAATTGGTGCAAACAAACAGGTTCTATTAGTTAGGTGTTTACCGCAGTGTTGCACACTTAGCACATTTGTCGCTATATTACAAAGGTAAGGTATGAACCTAGTATATGTCTGGACCGTGGACTTACACCTCTTGTTATGGGCAGTCCTGGTTTCCGGGCTGCTCTGGGGTTGCAGGGTAATGGAGTAGCGCTTCCAATTCACTGAGCTTCACCTCTATTACAGCAGATAAACTACTTTCATTACGTGTATCATTATCCAAGAAAAGTTGAAAACGAGGACGACTGGACTTGGTTGTAGATACTTGAAGACGTTTCACCTCTGTCGTCCAAGAGGCTCCAACAACTCCAATTACAGAAAGTACTAACGCATCAAGTGACATCAAATAGCTGAAATCACAGCACAGTCTTTGTCTTTGATTCATGTGTTTGGTGATTTTCTCAGACAATGTTACGGTTTTAAAAGCAGGATTTTTGAAGTGTAGAGCAGCAGCTTGGAAATGTCTTGGAAGTTAACATGTGGTCTTAATGGGCCACATTTCAGTCACTTTTTCAAACATGTTCAATTGTCTGACAACAGAAATAGAAAAACATGTAAATGAGAACAGCTTTATTGGGAATTCAGCTGTACAATACTGTATTTGTTACCACAGAGAGTAGGAGAGAAGCAAACAGATGAAGGGTTGAAATCGACTGACACACGATCTGATGATGTCAGTTGTTTACAGCAGTTCCACAACAATTTTTAACTACTGCTCAGTTTCCATCACCATTTCCATTATCATACACGGTCCAGCCATATACAGGCATATAGACATATAGAGGTTTTGACTTAGTCTTGTTTCACATTTGCACAAGGTGAGGTTTCTTAGCATTCATTTATGTGTGAATACGTGTGCGTTGAGGTAAGCCTGTGTGTTCCCCTACTTGTTACAACACCACTGATAAGCAGGGTAAACAACCATGCACTGTTTGCTCCCCTACCATGGTCATGTGATCAAAAAACACTGATGAGAGGGTGTATGTGTGTGTTTGGGGGGGGGGGGGGGGGGGTTCTGGTTAAGTCCATCTCTCTCTCAGGCTTCCAACACTGTCTGCTCCTCCCTCGAGGTGTGGCTCCTTCACTGTCTGGACGTTTAGTTTTTAAGAGCGAAAACCTCAGCAATGATAACCTTTCTCCTGTTGTTCAGTTCCTGGGTCAAAGGTCATGGCTGCAGTGCCTCAGCTGACTTGGCAGATTGACAGTGGGTGTAGTGGCACTGGATGGGATACAGTATTGAGCTGTTTAAAGCCATGTCTCCATCACTTTCATTCCTCTCTCTGTCTTCGTTCGCTGGCTGGTGCAAATGGCCAGTATGTGTGCATGCAGCGGGAGTGTGTATGTGTGCATGTGTGTGTAAGGGGTCATTAACCTCATGGTGGTCTCTCAGTCAGTCTGAGCAAGACCACCAAGGGAGTGCATCCATCACATCCAAACTATTACAGCTTGTGATGCGTCATAATCAGAAGTTTTTTAATTCCTGTTGCTACAGTCAACTACAGACCACTCTGACCAGGATTAGGCTGCACCAACTATTTTGTGATTCCACAATTAAGTTTTGTGTGTATTTCTTAGTAAAACTACCTACAGTAGTGTCATTATAGGAAATACACCTATTCAATTTCTTGCCAAGTGTTAGATGAGAAGATTGATAGCACTTTCCTGTCTGAACAGTAAATATGAACGTATATCCATCAGCTGGTTAGCTTAGCTTAGCATAAGAACTGGAAACAGAGGTAAACAGCTAGTATGGCTCTGTCCAGGGTTAACAAAATCCACCTACCAGTGCCTCTGACTCTCACTAATGAACACGTTTTATCTTGTTTGTGTAATCCTACAAAAAAAATAATGATGACAAGTTTTGGTTTTCAGGGTTTGTTTGTTTTTTAACGCTTCAATTTAGCTAGCTGTTTCCCCCTGTCTTTAGGGGCTAAGCTAACTGGCTGCTGCAGTAGCTTCATATTTACAGTCAGAGTGGTATTTTGGTATCTCAGCAAGACAGCACATGACTATATTTTCCAAAATGTCAAACAATTTATTTCAAAGATAGTAATGTGTCAAACATATTATCATAATGTTTTGTAGCTTGTTGTAGCTTCTATTGTTTTGTGAAATATAATTTAAATCTAATTAATCAAGAGTTAAGACAGATGTTTCATTTATGTCCTATTACCTCTTATACAATTAGAATAGCTGCGTTAGCTACATAATGGTTACACCTGGCAATTATTGAGTTGAAAATATATAGTTAAAACTAATCTGTATAATTAATAGTGTGTCTGGTGCAGTCCATCTTAATTTCGTGATGTGTAAACAATTATTATCAATCAAGTTATGAGTCAAACATTTTATACCCTCATCTTATTTCCACTTTATTTAGGTCCACAGTATCTTACACAATGTCTTCCTGGGGTCCAAACAACAACATAACAATAACATGATTAAGAATAAATAGAAATTTTACAGGATATGACATTTTAGACAATAGATACTTGAAATGAAAACATTGTCATAAAAAATTTTTTTTATATAAAAAAGGTCTAGACAGCAAGACCTAAAACACCATTAACATCTATTGTATGTGATATTCAACAATTTCTGTTTTAGTGTATTTTTGAAGAAAGAAAACAACTTACCCACGTCATCAAGTGGCATTCAATGTGTCAGCTTCTTCAGCTCGAAGCTTAATAAATCTGTCAGAGCCGTGAGCTGTTTGTAAGTGGGATACTCAACGGCTGTGGTTATTAGCTTCATTATCACTCTCTGCTTCAAAGATATCTTTTTCTAATTGGTTTATTGCGCAACAATCTGTCTGTGTTGTTATGTCTTTTCAAAAACATACAAATAAAAACACTGCATGATGGAAGATTTTTCTGAAATACTTATTTTTCTTTTTTTTTCACATTTTTGGTTCATTATAATGAATTACAGCCCCAATATTTCCTATTAATTATCATTTGTGTGACATATCCTCTCTCTGTGTTTAGGTTTTGTTGCTTCTTGCTGCCACAGTGTACTTGAAGTTATCAGTGGTTGTAGTCTAAGCTGGAAGTGTATGACGTCCGAGTAAAATGATTTTAAATCTCTTCAAGGCCTGCGCTGGGTCAGACCTTTGTGACAACAACAATGATTTGACTTTAAAAAAGATAGACATAAGATAAAGCACTGACTTACTCGTGCTTACTTAGCAAAACAAGGCATTGAACAAATTAAATATCCATGCTTTGTTTGATTTCAATTATAGTTATTTCCACTCGTAAAATCTTTCATTCCAACCTCAGAAACAATAGAAAAAGTGACAATAAAAAGCAACAGAAGATCATGTGGCTTATTATGAATGTGTTACTATTACTCGGCACATATATGTGCATTCTTAGTGGCAAACATACAAACATTAAGATACACAAATCTTTTACACTGTATCTTTTCTTTTGTTCCTCTCTTTCTGCTCATCTGCTCATCTTCGGCAACATAAATTCCTGAGTGTGTGTGTGTGTGTGTGTGTGTGTGTGTGTGTGTGTGTGTGTGTGTGTGTGTGTATCTTTGAACTCCCTCGTAGAAGAAGAATTGTAACACAAAAAAACAGACACTGTAATGCTACCAAGCTGTTTGTGGCTCTGACGGGACAGTACTGTAAAAATTTTAATATCAGAGGCTGAAATGAGAATGCCTGTGTTCTGTACAGATCTTATATGATGGGGAGACAAAGCACAGAAGGCCTATGTTTGATGGACTTTTATTATTTTTACTATTATTATAGCTCTGTGTGAGAGGCACATCTTGAAAACATTACTTGGCAAAGAGTCAAAAGTTTACTAGGGCTCATCCTTGGTTTTTTTTTTTAGTGGTTAAAATTCAGTGAAATGTGCTACTCTGGCTGCGATTTCCTTTCCGTCCCTCCGTCTTTTTAAAGCCATCATTGTCCTTCCAGCAAAGACAAGGAAGACTTTCAGGGACAACTTGCAATAAAAATAAATAATGAAAATAAATACAGGAAATGAAGAAAGCAACAGATTGGAGGGAAAGTAATTCAAAGACAGCTTTTTTAAAAAAAAAAAATAAAAAAAAAAGAGAAGGCGACAATTTGAGCTGTCCTACTTCTGAGTGTCATGGAGGTTTTGATGTTCTTGAAAGGGGGCGATGATACCCAGAGCCACAGGGTACCTGCCAATACAAAACCTGCTCCCAACCAAACAGCCCCCCCACCCCACCAACCACCACCACCACCCCCACAACAATCCTTTGCTTCAAGCTGGGCAGGGAGAGGAGGGGGCTGGAGAGGGGTTGACGAGAGTCTGAACAGGCCGGAGGAGGGACACACCGGCGCCATGGCGATCCCTAAGACAACTTATCTCCTCTCTCACAATGATAGCGCCTGTCAAAATAACTGCCAAGATACATAGCCAGCCAGGAACTGGTTAACTCCAGAGTTGTCCAATCAGAGGGCCTCCTGCCAGGATCTCTGCGTTTCCCCAACTTCTGGGACCCAAGTTCCTCAAACACACATTATCTCTGTCTCATTGCTCTCTATCTCAAACAGGTTCAGTTCAAATAGACCTAAACCTTATTAGAGGAAATGGTGGGGAAAAGTTATTACAGAACATTTACAACCCAATTACATTCAAGTTAACAACACGTATTGAGCATCAGGTGTGAAGTTGTCTAAAAGCTGTAAAAGCTAAAGAATTATATTTAAAAGAAAGGTTAAAGATACTTAATTGCCTCTACGTCACCCACCTCTTGTGAAATGCTGGGGAGAGAGCGTCCTATTTCATCCAACAGAGACAGCTTTTGAATGTTGTTTGTTCTTTTCTTCAAATTGTAAAGACAAATAAAGAGCTCATTAATTACATTTTTCTTACTGAAGACGCTGTTTCAATGTGCAGTAACCTTAATCGGTGGACTGCTTCATATTCCTAATACAGTAGTCTATGCCCTCTTCAACGTTTTGCACACCTCTGTTAGCTGTAGCATTAGTAGTGAAACATCGCCCCCTAGCGGTATATTTGATAAATAGCTCGCCAGAAGTGGCAATGCCAAGTGCACCGTGTAATTCCGGGTATTTCACCCTTAGGCTAAGGAATGGGTTAAGGTCTTTACAAGTCCAAATAATCACAGGATTTATCTGAGGGGTATTATGATAGTAAAAATTAATAAATAATATGTCTACATTTAAATGCCACACAAAATATATTTCTGGGGTTTCTCGAAAATAGAGTATAATTCTTATTTTAAAAAAATATTTCAAATGAAAAAATATTAAAATAAAACAAAAATCTGTTAAATTTTTAAGCAACAAAGCAAACATTGAAGAGAATATCTTGCTTTGAATGTGGGTCAGGGAGTTGGTGTTTGCATTAGATTAACGTTAAAACCTGTAATGCTTTTGTGCAGATTACAGGCCGCTATTTAAACGGTGGTTACAACAAAAGCGCCGATATAACTCTAACTGTGATGATTACTAAATAACGCTGTTACTTACCTGCAGTCACTTTTCCCTGTAACTATTCACTAGTAATACAATTACAGGCGTGTGGGTAACTTGCGGTCAAGCTGAGGAGGATAACCAGCTGTCGTTCGGTCAAGTTAGATCATTTAAACTGTATGACGAGGTGGAGGGATTTTTGTGAGAGCGATAAAAAGAGTAGTTCCCTGACCGGGAATCGAACCCGGGCCGCGGCGGTGAGAGCGCCGAATCCTAACCACTAGACCACCAGGGACTGTTAGAAGCAACATAGGAATCATATCATTTTGTTTTCTATACATGTGTTATATTGCTGATGTTATTTATGGTCATTTGGTTACATTTACCGTTGAACTATGAAATCCCCGGCCTGGCTAAACTTAGCTAACTATAAGCTACTGTTAGCAGAGGCTTAGCAGGCTTATAGCTACAGACAAGCAGGTGGTGAGCTCCTGTGCTTTAACAGCGCACATGACACCAGAGGGCGCAGTGAAGGGAGGTTTCATTTTGATATTAACCTTAGCTGTTTGAGGATGCACGCAAGGTATGTAGGCAGTTTTCGCAGCCTGTTTTTATGGCAGATTTAGCGTATTAGTGCCTCGTTGCACATCGGGATTTGGCGTCAGTGTTAGGGCGCATTACATTCACAGGAATGCTTTACCTTAAGAGATTTGGTTAGCGACTGGGCCGAGTAAAATATCCTCAACATCTCCACCAGGTTGCTATTGTCTTGTAAACAAAGTGGCTAGCTAGTGCCGTTAGCATCAGCTGGTAAGTCAGATGGAGCAGTGGACCTTGTTCAGTGTGCCTGTGTTTGCTCGGACCTGGCGGTAGCACAGACGGATTTCTCTTTAGCAGTGCTGGGCATTTGTCTGTTGTTGTTTTTGTTGCTGCTGCACCGTAAGAAAGGGCTGAAAGCTGCTCAGTGGTCCCGTTCATAGAGGAATTCCCATTAAGCAAGCTACTACAATCTGAAGAATGTGGCTAGCTAGGTGGGGTAACAGCGCTTCAAAATTAGCCTTTTCCTCTGTGGTAAGCCATTTACCTGTTATATAACACTTTGAGGCTACACGTGGATGAACTGCAGTTGCCCAATTTCTGTTCTTTAGGGTGGGACATGTCTGTGATCGATTAACCCTGTGGTGTTATAGCTAGATTATAGTGTAGCCATGGCGGTCTGAATGTTTACATCTACCAGATTCCCAAACTGATGCTGCTAATAATAGACCCACCGTTCCGATGAAGCATAATTACATAATTAAACGCATGTTTACTGTAGCAGCATTAACTAGTAGCAGATGTGTCTTTCCTCTACAGCCGAGATGATGCATTTTCCTTCCTGTTGGTCAGCCATTGTCAGCAGAGTGGCCTGACATGCTTATTATAGGATGCTTTCATCGCCCTCCACTTAGTGTGATGAGGCTTCACCATCAGTTATTGGGCTTTAGCAGTGAAGTGAGTGTTGTTGAGTGAGGAGGCACCCCGTGAGCCAGCTAATCCCCTGCCTCTTTTTCCTCTGCAGGACAAGAAAGAAGTGTGAGAGCACAGTGTGAGAGGTGATCTTCCCAAAGTTTTCTATTGGCTTGAACACACTTGAGTGCGTGTGTGTATACGTGTATGTGTAAGGGTGGATGTTTGTATGGATGCACTTGACTGCGTGCAGATTTAGGACCCTGGCCTGATGGAAAAGAGAGACAGGAAGCCGGGATATTTTGCCAGGTAAGGGACTTTTTCTGAGTACTTTGTATTGTCATATTTGTGTTTAATTTTGGGGTTTTTCATGCAGCAGAACTGATGTGTAGCCCCTAGCATTTTAATGATGACTAAGCTTATGATCAATAACATAACAGATGAGGTAAGATAAGGGTTAGAAAATTTGCAGTGTTACAGCAGCAAAGTGGACAGTACAGAAAACTGCAAAATGTCAATAACAAATATTGTATCAAATGTAATGTGATATATTTCTGTTTATAGGAAGTGTTTTGGTTAAATTCTGTGTTAGGATTTGTTTCTTTCCGTATCTCTTAGCCCATGAATCACATGTTGGAGTGTAAAGTCCAAAATCTGTTGTTGAAAGAACTTCTCTTTGAGCTTTGCTTGTTTGAGGTGACACCGTTGGTTTTCCATTGTGATGCATGTTCATTTGTGCCTTGACATTTTTGCTGTCAAGGTGCATTAACTCATTTCCTCTTCTCACCTTTTGGAATCATGGATCAGCACTGTTAAGTCACCTGTCTCTGAGCTACACCCATCTTATACTGCCTCATATAATCCGAGTTATTGATCCACCGCAATGATGTTGACCTTAAAATTGGATTTTGGCAGCATTGTGAAACATGATAACAGGAAATGTGTGGAAAGAGGCTTGTCACAGCTACGGTGCATAGACAGGTCAGGTTATGAACAAAGAGCAGCGCTCTCTCTCTGACGTCTACAACTCACTAATTAATGTCTACTGGCAGGTGTTTGATTTAGAAAGCTGGGTGAAAATGAATGTGGATAAATGGGATTAAATGGTGGATGTCTGTGTAAAATGGTTTAAACGTGTCTCACAAGCCTCAACCTAGAAAATATTGCTCTTGCTCTGCTTGATTTTTAAAATGGGTAAAAAAAAAAAAAAATTGTGTGAAAAGTAATGATCAGTGAATGTTCCCAAAAATAGATAAATAAGTTGATTTACGGATAAGCAGTAGTGACGTGGTGCGTATGCTGCTAAGAGCAAAGCTGTTCAATATGGACATGAGGGATGTTGTGAGGTAGTGAAGTCTAATGGGCTTCATTGTTTCTATTACGTCTTGGGTTACTTCAGGCTGCACTGACAGGCTGGTACAAACCTGCAATTTGTCCTCTGTTTTTTCTTCATGTGATCGGCTTATGTTGGAAATATTCGGCAGAGAAATGACTTTGTAATGGCATCGCAGTCCAGGCACCCTCTAATTATTAGGTAGGCAGTGTATTAGATTTTAATGGGCTGCAGGCTTTGTGTTAGGGACGGTGTTTTCCTGCAAAGTGAGTGTGGGAGTGAGCAGCAAAAACAACAGTGGAAAGGTGCAGGATGAATACATCAGACTCATGCAGACTACTACTGTAAAGACAGCCACGCTGTGCCTGTATGGACGGAGCGAACATGTCAGGAAGGAAAATAAGCCTTATCTCCAAACACAGCTACTGCTTTAACATGTAGCTCTCCTGCTACTTGCACCATATGGTGCTTCACTTCCTGACAAATAGAGCAAAGCTCACAGAGAGGCACACGCATACAGTAAAAGCCAATAAAAAGTATTAACCTGCCATGAAACTTATCATGTTTTATTGTTTTACAGCACTGAAACCCAGTGCGTGTAATTAGGAGTTTTTGACACAGAACATTAGCACGAAAGACTCATGTCAAAGTAAAACGGGTGATTTGAGGTGAAATGTACGAGGTCCATTTCCTGGAAAAAACTACACCATGAAGACAAAGGCACAAAAAGATTTACTGAAAAGTTTCAAGGCACTGAATATACACTAGGTACAGTAAGACTGTGCTTTGAAAACAGGTACAGAATATGACATAGTACATTTGTCTAGAGCAGACTGTTCGCACACACACACACACACACACACACACACACACACACACACAAACACTTTGAGGATGATACTAGTGACACTGCTCATGAAGTAACTGTTGCCTTGGGGGTTTCACGAGTCACAGTTTTATGGCTGTTGAGAAAACACAACATGTTTGGTGGAAGATATGTGGGAGACACTGAAACAAAGTAGAAAAATGGTCTATGGTCTGAAGAGACCGAAACTATGCTTTGTGGGTTTCACACTCAACAGTGTATTTGGTGTAAGTCTAACACAGCAGTGGAAACACACAAGTCCCAGTCCACCATGAAACCTGGTGGTGGAGGCGTCACGCTTTGGGGATCCCCCTGTGCCACGAGAAAGTAAGGGGGTAAAATAAATGCTGCAATACAGAAATATCTGTGTTTACTACAGAATTGCAATTGAGGAGAACATTTATTTTCCAGCAAAACAGCTGCAGACGTGAAGACAAAATGGCATCCAATGGATCCATAGAGACTTAAGGATTATTGCTGTTGTAGTTTGCTGTAGAGAGATGGTTTTCACATGTTCTGTTAAACAGAGTCAAAAAAGTGAAATTTTATGCATTTGATTCAAAGTTATAAAACACAGTAAAATGTTAAGTTGTTGACTTAAGCAGGGCTACTGTAAGCACAGTGAAAACAGAGTTCAAGCCAAGTCTTGTACATGGAAGTTCAGGGTTTTTTTTTATTTTTTTATTTGTATTTTCATTTTCACTTGTTACTTGCAGTATCAGGCTTTTCTCTGCTGTTATGCTGAGATGTCGATGGAAGAGAGGAAGGGTATGATGACGGGGGGGTGATTGGGACACTGTGAGACATCCCCCACAGTGAAACAGACGGTGCTTTTAAGAATGTGTCTGCAGATTCTCGAGTTCACTACCAGATTTGTGCCGCATCGGTTAAAGTGGGAGAGTGACCTGAGGCTGCGGGAGAGGCCTGAGCCGTGTCTGTCTGCAGCCTTATCGACCCACTCTTGCCTTTCCATTAAGCCGCTTGAACACTTAAGACGCTTAAGCTTTTCGCTTTTCCTTCACTCCGTCTTTGTCAAGGGCTGTGCACTACCCCTGCCCCTCAGAGCATTTGATAAATCAATTTGGTCTCATCTTTGTATTATTTAATCTGTTGCAGTTTTGCTGACATTAGACGGTAAACAAACCTGTGCTGCCTGGTCATTTTCCGATCATGATGGATTGAAAAATATAAGTAAAATGGTTACGACATTGTAACTGGCAGAAATGATTAGAGAAAAACTCCTTACTTCCAGTGTGGAACTACAGTTTTGTTCCTGTGTACTATCCAGCTCACTGTAGATCACAATAGGCCAATCTGAAGGGTGGAAGTTCAAGTGAATGCCTCATTACATCCTGTGGTAGTCGGTAACAAACATCATCAACTACAGCATTAACATGGGAGGAATATATAAATGTGCACATATTCCTACACACTTTATGTTGATCCCCACGCTGAGAGAGCTGTGATCGCACGAGCTCTGACCAAATTGATCAAATGGCCGTCTGCAGTGCTGTATTTTCTTTACCCAACTTTATGAGAGGGGGTAAACAAATCCTTCTCCTCTGGCATCCCGTCAGGCTGAAGAGGCGGAGACAGCTGAAGCAGAGCCAATCGGATAAGAATGTGAATGAGCAGAACCCGACAATCATCTCCTGTCCAGACATCCCAACTGACAGCAACCCCAACAAGAAGACAGATCTGCAGAGAATAACAGCGAAAGCGCCTGCAGCCTCAGGTAAGAGCTGCGTGCAAACTCACAACAAAGATTTGCAGCTTGTTTTCTCATGGAGAAATCACTTGAGTAAGAAGCACTCTGAGCACCCTGGAGCCCGTAATTGGCCTCAGATACACTTAGAAAAAATGGATTAAACGGCAATAATGGAGACGATGTATATTATTTTAAAGCAATCTGTATTTAGAGTGTGTTATTATCAGTAGACTTAAAAGCTGATTTATAGGCCTCCACTGATGTTATAATGTGGTTCTGCAGATACTAAAAGGCTCCACTTTTAACCTTTGGTTCGCTCTTTATCGTCTCCCAAACCTTCTGTTCACCGCCATCGTTAGCACTGTATTACAAAAACAGTGTTAGATAATATAAACCTGATTCATTTGGCAGTGGAACAAATGCCACATCCTTGCCTTAATGCACAATACTCCTATGAGACTGCTGCAACGATTGCTGGGTAAAACCCCTGAGAATTATAATGACGTCAAACACATTCTGGTCCTAGTTTGCTGTTGTGGCAAAGACAATGAACCTTGGTGAGACGGCCTCATTCAAAGCAGCTTTACTGCCTGAGCGTTTTGTTCTGTTGTGGTTTTTTTGTCGCTCTGTAATTTCCCACTTTTAGATGAGCAGCAGGTCAGCTTACAGTAGTGGTATTATTGTCACTGTCAATACTGCTGCTTTGTTATTTGAGAGAATTTTCCCCCGACTGATAGACGGTACAATCATCTGTGTTAGGAATCACTTGTGGTGAAACGACCTCAGCAGTTTTAAACAGGAAGTTACATAACCTTTATCCTGTGCTATCTTACAGCATAATGATGACATTTTATCCACCGTGTAAACAAAGCTTATGAGTATTAAGAGTCGATGCTAATGTTAAATCACAATGGAAATATTATAATGGCCTTAGTTTGTGCTTAAAAATGATATAAAATCCAAGTTACGATACAAGCATCTTTGTCATAAACATAATTTTTTTTAAGTGAATAACATTTTTCGAGGGTTACGCCTTTTCAAACAGAAGAAAAAATGCTTGTAATAGGCTAATAAAAGTAAAATGATATCAACTAAATTCTATCATTCAGCTACTGAACTCAGTGTGTCCATTCAGAATTGCTAAAAAGACATTCTTTGTGATTGACTAATGTGAGTGTCACTGTGTGCAAAGTGTTGGAACATATTTTGGCTTCAGATTTGCCCCAGAAGAAATCTAGTTGAAGTAGGCCTGAACGATCAAATCGAGATATTATTTAAATCACAATGTGGCCAAGTGCAATCGCAGGAGCTGCACTTTTTCTGATTGAGGTGAAATGTGTTACAACAGACCATAAATGAAGCATTGTGTTGCTACAGAGATGCTCCAACCAACAAATCCTATTTTCCAAATGTAGAGGAACCTTCTTGTTTCACATGAGACCCAACAAAAATCACATCATCATCATTTTATTTTCACTGAAATTGAAATTGAGATTTTTTTTGTGCATACTTCTCAGCCCTAAATTGAACCTATAAAAACTGTTAATATTAAAGGCATGCTCACAATATGTGCAACTCGGACTGATGTACAGTTTTAATCAGTGGTTTCGAGTTGGTTTTCTGCATTTGCCTTGTGTGAGTGACATTAAGAGCATTGTGTGTCATTCTACCATATGTTGCTGGGTTTGTTTGTAGCAATAAATCATCCCTGAACGCAGCATGTTGACAGTGATATGGACTCAAACGTGCAGTGGGCCAGCCAGCTGTGTACATTCTGCCCTGAGTGTTTTGATAAAACTACAAAACATATACCTCTAGGTTTTACGTGACCACATCATGCGCAGTATTTTATCATTCACCGCCCTGTACTAATTCGGTGAAAGAGGTCCAGTTTTCACACAGGTGACAGCGGACTTGTGTTTGATGGTGGTTGCAGCAAAGAGCAGACAACAGCAGCAGTCTGGCTGTCTAATGCTTAGTCACGGCCTCTGTTTCCATGGAGGAGGCAGCAGTGTAATAAGGCAGCAGGGAGTGGTGTACTAATAGCTTATGTGTTCTTGGCAAGAAAAAAATGCTGACTGTAGACCTTGTCTGCCACAAGGGTCAGATTGTGAATTTACAATAACTGCTTCTGTAAGTGTGTGTGTGTGTGTGTGTGTGTGTGTGTGTGTGTGTGTGTGTGTGTGTGTGTTTTCAAGCATGGATAACAATATGGGACAAACAAGCTCTGGTACTTAATCAAAAATGTGGTAACTACGGTATTAAAAGCTATTTAGAAGGTCCTCTGTTGCAGAATTTCTTTGTTCTGGTTATGTTATGGTGCTTGAATTTTTATTGCTTATTGCAGAAAGTTAGAATCACTGGATTATTAAAAACATATGTTAGCAACCTAGAAAGTATGAGGCGGACACTTTATTAATCTCTCAAGAATAATTGTGTGATTTTTTTTTTTTTTTTTTCCTATGAGAATATTGTCAGGTTGGTAACATCTCTCCATCTGCAAAATCCCTTTCTCTTTTTCGGTCTCTGTCTCTCTCTCAGATGATGGCTGTAAAAGTAACAATCAGGCAAAGAAGGAGAAGAGGAGGCCACCGGGGACAGTGGAGTTCATTGTGAGTAGCACTGCACTGTTAGCACACTTTAAATGTCTGGCTAGCTGACAGGAAGGTTGTAGATTGCATCATGTAGTGTTTTCTCACAGGAGTTGATCTCTTGTTTCAGGTGGGACCTAACGATTCCCTCAACAGCATCGCTCTCAAGTTCAACATCACCCCAAACAAACTGGTCCAGCTGAACAAGCTCTTTGCTCGCAGCGTCTACCCCGGTCAGGTGAGAACACTAACTGCACCACATTATGCTGCTCCCGGTCTCTGCATTATTTATGTGACTTGCTGATCATTGGTCGTTGGCCCCCACTACAGAAGCTGTTTGTCCCTGATGTGAGCCAGCCAGAAACAGAAGTAAAGTCTCAGAGCTCCTCTGATCCCACCCTCACAAATGGTTTGTCTGAGAAACCATTAAATGTAAGTGAAAACCAGTTTCATTATGTTGATTACACTGCATGTTGCTTTTTGCTGTAGTTTACAGCAGCTGTTTAGGGACAACTTTGTGAAAAAGGCATACATCTTGGAGGAGTTGCACATTAATTAATTAGAAGATGAAACGGGAGTATATACAGGGGATCTTCTGTGCTTTCAAACTTTGTCCTCTGACTACACTGACTGGTTCCAGTAAAATCATGGCTTTGATGCTACAAAGTGTTTTATTATTCTCCCATAATTCAAATTCTGCCGCCCACCATGATGCATTACAATGAGCGAGCAGTTTTTAATGTTTAGTGCATAAACAGTGGGGACTGAATATGTTGCCAGTTTGCAGAGAAGGATAATTTAATCGACCAGCATTTGGCAGTCAAGTGAAAAAGTTACTTCAGACATAATGTTATTTTAAAAAGCGGGGAACAAATGTTTGGCTCTGATGGCTTAATTCTCTGATTCTAAGTCAGTAAAGAGCAAACACTGATGAGAACTGAAACCACAAACCACTGCATTACACACTTCAAGCTAGCACTACACAATCAAGCTATAGAAAAGCATAACAATCAGGTCTCTGATCTGTTTTTTTTTATGTCCAACAGGATGGCATTTCAAACTGCAGGTCAGCAAAATCCATCCGGCGTGAGCTCTCCCCGAACTCAGAGGACGAGAGCCCGTCGACTGTTAAATTCATCAAGATGAGCTGCAAGTATTTCACTGATGGCATGGTAAGAAGAAAACACACTCAATTTTTACTTTTTTATATACTAAACAAAAAAAGTCTATCAATAAATACATACAGTATTAAATGTAATTCATGTGTGTAATAATATATCAATTAAATGATGGCTAAAATATTGACCTAATTCAAATTATATCCAACAGGTACCACTCTTTGTTTGTTGTTTCTGACCAAGAATCTCTGTCATCCCTCCCTGTTTTATTGTAATCTTGCAGGGAGTGGTGGGAGGCGTGCTGATCGTGACCCCCAACAACATCATGTTTGACCCCCACAAGTCAGACCCCCTGGTGATCGAGCACGGCTGTGAGGAGTACGGCCTCATCTGCCCCATGGAAGAGGTCGTCTCTGTAGCGCTGTACGACGACGTGTCGCGCATGAAGCTCAAAGATGCCCTTCCATCGTAAGATCTCCCAACCGCCTCCCTCTCCTCATTTCCCTCTTTTGTAACTGTTTTTCTTCCAGTCCTCAGCTCTTATTCCTCCTTTCTTGTTCCTCCTCGAGTTTCTGCTTTCTAGTCCTTGCCAACAATAAAACTGTTTGTGTCAAACCTTTCGCTTTCTGGAACTTTTCAAATTTGTGTCTTTACCACATCTCTTAGTTTGTCTGTTGGCTGTTATAGAGCGCCTTTGTTTCCACTGGGTCTTGTCTATGTAGATACAAGTTAAAAATCCCCTTAGTTTCCACTTTTAGTTTGTAATTTTTAATCTTACATATTTAATTTGTTCTTCATAATTTTTTTCTATTTTAAATGATCTGCTGTTTTTTCATCACATTTGTTATTTATTTATTTTTTTTAAGTTGTTTATCATTTTGGTCATTTTTAATTTCTGTTGGAACTGTCCTTTTTTTGTTTTTTCCCTTTTTTCATTTTCATCCTCGTTTGCCGTGCGGTATGTGTGGTGCCCGGTGACCATCAGAGACCTACCCCAGGATCTGTGTCCTGTGTACAGGCCTGGTGAGTGGGAGCAGCTCCCGTCAGAGCGGGACCTAAACCCCTTCAGCCGCTACGAAGCTCTGGAACCAAAGCGACCCATCGTCTTGGACGACATTGAATCAACCCTCTCTGAAACTGGTAAGATTGTGTCATTAAGCTCTGGCACGGGTGATCCACTTCCCCAAATGGTGGTTATTTTGGCTTATGACTTTTAACTTGGATTTGTTGTCCAGCATCAGGCGACAGGTGCATGTTCTGCTTTTTATGCTTTTGTCTAGTAATTGAATGAAAGTGGTTTGTAAATTTTCAGATCCTTTCCTGTGACCAAACATTTCGGTTCCTAACTTTCACTAATTCCTCATCAAGTTCTTTTTCACATGTCGATTGATTGTCTTGATAATTAATCAGCAACAATTTTGATTATCAGTTCATCATTTATGTCAGTATTTAAGCAAAATATTTAAACTAAATATCGTTATGAGAATAATCTGTAGATGCAGCTCTAGAGTAGAATGTGTTGATCTTAAACAAAGCCTGATTTATCTCTTCAATACCAGGAAGTACAGAGGGAGAGCAGACAGAGAAGTCTCCGTCAGATGAAGGATTCACAGAGTTGGAGCCTACTGTCAACGGGAGCACTGAAGAAGCAGAGGGAACGACCTCCAGAACATCCAGCATCCTCAGCAGGGACCAACAGAAACTCCTAGGACCAAGTTGCCCAGGCCGAGGAGACAAGTCGATGCTTGATCAAACTAAAGGGAAGCTGGATGATGAAGAAGATGAAGGTGTGGCTCAGAACAGCTCCATCGAGGATGGAGAGTCAATACAATCCTCCTCAGAGACTGAGAAACAGGGCTACTCGCACGATAAATCTACAAGCCAAGACGTAACCAAAACCAAAGACATCAAACCTAAAGGGAAGGAAGAGCTGCTAAATGGTATAGATGATAAGATAATCTACGCACCAGTGGACCAAAACAGGAAGTTGAGTCTGATTGAAGCTGCAGAGGTTCATGGGAACTCCAGTCCTAAGAGACGAAGCTCGGACAGACGAGCTGAGGAGGACGAACTCAGTGAGGAGGAGAGACGGAAGAAAAACTACGAAGCAGAAGTGAAGTCATGGCTGATGGAGAGGATGCAGGCTCCAATAGAAGGTAGACATTGTAAAAAGATATTAAATCCATTGTCACAGTTATTGTAGTTATTTGGCAGTTTATATGTTGAATGTCGGGAATATCAGTGTCTAGAGACACTCCCAAATCTTAAAATCGAAACAAATGTTCATGTATTTATTTCTTCTTGCTTTCTTTTCTTTCTCATAGTGTCTCTTTTTTTTTAAATTATTTTCTTTAATGTCCTATCTTTTTATGTCACAATTGTCGCGTATGAATAAAAGGGGAGACAGACTCTCAATCACCATTATTTGCAGAATTTAAACATTTCAGATTTTGGCGACTCCTGGTGGTAGAATCAAAAAAAGACACTGTGACCTCATCCAAAAAAAAGAAATCTGGGATATCTGGGTACTTTCGGGGATATAATGAAGACAATGAATGTGGCATTAAACTAACATAATTTTCTCTCTTTTTTCGGTTCCCTATTCTGTACAGACATGCTTTTTTCATCAGAGGAGAAGAGTAAAATCCCTCCAATGTTCCTCTGCTTTAAAGTGGGAAAGCCAATGAGGAAGTCCTTTGCTACTGGCATGACCTCTAGTCCTGCCCACTCCTGTGGGGGCCGCGAGAAGCAGCCAGAGTACTGGTTCGCTGTGCCACAAGAGAGGTAAGACAGTGACTGTGTCATCATACAAAAATTCTAGTATATTGTCTGTACTGGAATCCAGCAATGAAATAAATAAAAAGTGACACTTATAACTTTCTGTTGCATATTTGCTTTTGCAAAGAACTAACTAACCATGAAATGTCTGACTCATTGAGGAATTTTGTGGTTTGTGAGCTGTCTGTGATTTTTAACCTCTCTTATACACTGTATGTGTTCCAGGGTGGACCATCTCTATGCATTTTTTGTGCAGTGGTCTCCGGATGTGTATGGGAAGGAGGCTCGAGAGCAGGGCTTTGTTGTGGTGGAGAAAGATGAGCTGGACATGATCGATAACTTCTTCAGTGACCCTGCATCTTGCAGCTGGGAGGTGAGCTGAGTGGAAACGGCCAGTTTGTCGACGTGCTGTTGGTTTCAGTGCAGCCGAGTAAAAGCCTTCAGTTTTTATATATTGCTTTTGTGCATAGATAATAAGATCCCTGTGTCATTGATTTCTGTCAGATTTTCACTTGCTTATAACTTTGTTTTGCTTCTAGATCATTACCATTGATGAGGCTAAGCGCAGGCAGAGTTTTGGCAGCTGTGACGGAGACCTGTCTGTGGATGCACTGCCCATACTCAGCGATACCAGTGACCTGCTGCAGGATACACACATTGAGAAGGTGATTAAATAAAATTACCCGCTTACTGATAAGAAAATGATTAAACTTTGCGGAAGAAATATGCAACATGCTCGTCAGTGCGTCTCATAATCTGGTAATCTGTTTGTTCTCCAGCTTGCCTGTCGCCTGCCAGCCCGTGTGCAGGGTTACCCCTGGAGACTGGCCTACAGCACCGAGAGAAATGGGACCAGCCTCAAGACTCTGTACAGAAACCTGGCAGATGTGGACAGCCCTGTTCTGCTGGTCATCAAAGACATGGATAACCAGGTTAGATACTGTCCATGTGGATTTACTCACTGGCTGATAATAGAGGAGGTGAACAGCAGTCAAATGCAGTGGCCACTGATCATCAGTAGATGGCATTCATAGTCTTTACCAGTGATGTCATCTCTGCAAAGAGTTTATATTATGTATAAAATAGTAGTTTACATTATGGAGAAACACCATTTTTTTGTGATTTGAGTTTAATTTAGCAAAAATATACAAGAATGTTTTTTTGTTTTTTTTTAAATAGGTTATGCATGTTTACCATATATGAGAGGATATTGTTGTTTTTAACAACTTATATTTTTCTGTATGGGTTTGTGTTGGGTTTATGATTTGGGACCAGGTTATTTCCACAAAGTTCATTTTTTGTTTTTTTATTTTTTTCTCTTGCTCTGGACCCGTGTTAGCCCACCACGTGTTGAGCATGTCAAATGTTGGCAGCAGATGTCATCGGTCTTTGTCTTTCATTTTCCAACCCCATTGCAGTGTTAAAGGTGTGGACTGAGCAGTTGGTCCGAGTTGAATATTCAGTATTCACTACTGTATATTTCAGGGTTTTCCAATACAGTAATAGACCCATGTAATGGGAGAAACTGTCAGTAGTTTGTAAAATTGTGTAGTTGCTGTGTTTCTTATATTACAAGGTTTTCATCATGATCTCCTTTTCAAAATCAAGAAGTCACACACAGTAAATTTAAACATGTCTGTCAGTGTATGGATCTTTAGTCTATGAGTTATTTATTTAACCCTGTCAAGGCAGCATTATTCGTGCACACACTGACCCCATTATGGTTAATTAAGTCACATCCTCCCAGAGCAACACAAGGGGTTTTAAGTTTTGGAAACAGTTCATTCAATTATGCCTCTGTGTTTGGGATATAAACCATTTTTGATTTTGTTGACACCTTGTGGTAGTATAAAAGATGCACTTTAGTAAAAAAAAAATCTTAAATTAATTCTGACTCTTGTCACAGATATTTGGGGCATTCTCAACTCATCCCTTCAGAGTGAGCGAGCACTGCTATGGCACAGGAGAGACGTTCCTCTACAGCTTCTGTCCTGAAATAAAGGTTTGTACCAAGTTGGTTTAAAAACTAATTTTGGGTGTTTAGCTTTATTCCTCCAACTGCAAATTCAGACATTATTTGCTGTTTATTTTCAGGTGTACCGGTGGACGGGGGAGAATTCTTACTTTGTGAAAGGCAGTACTGATTCTCTGCAGATGGGAGGAGGAGGGTAAGATCTGTAACTATAGCTCATTTAATGTAGATTTCTCAATAATCTACACTCTTTTCTCACTTTCTCATCAAGTGATGTGCACCTTTTCCTTAACGTCTTCCTTCCTGTGCCTCTGCCCCTCCTCTGCAGTGGTCAGCTGGGCCTGTGGCTGGATGCCGAGCTCTACCGGGGCACCACCACCAAATGCGCCACCTTCAACAACCAGCCACTCTCCGCCCAGCAGGACTTCAGCATCCACAGTCTTGAGGTCTGGACCTTTGAATAGCCTGGCCTGCTCTATACTAGCTACTTCTACATTCACGCTCTGCTCCACAACCCCAAACCTTCAAACAACCCCAAGTCTAATACGCACCACTTGGAGGCAAACCTAGCTACCCCACAACGACACTAAATGCTCCGTGAGAGAGGACAGAAAGCGGCACCTGTGGAGTGTTCATGCTGACTGAAAACAGAGCGGAAACGTCTGTCCTCTGTAGCCTGTTTTGACGTGGGTTTGACCTGCAGGTAGGTTGGCCAGTTTATGTCTGCGTCTTCCTTCAAAGGTGGAAGTGTAAGAAAATGCTGTTGCTCTCAGTTCATTGGCTGCCTTAGACATGTGACAACGGCCCCAGCTTTCCCAGCATGCAGACTGCCTTACCACCACAAGCTTATGAAGAGAGAGGGACGACGAAGGCTGCTAATGAGGAAATCCCAAAAAGAGCTGATTTTTAAGTGTGTATGAAAGAATAAGATGTCCCATAATACTGTAGGTTTGTTGCAGAAATAATGGTTGATGTAATTTGTATGTGTGGGAATGTACAGGGTGATGCACCGAAGATGTTGATGGACGGCATATCTTTTTTTAAAACGCTATGGACTTTATACCTGAAGAAAAAAATACCAGGAAGGATATTACATCCTCTATCATTAAATTACTTTCAATGCGGGAAACGTAGTGATTGTTTACAATGGAAGTGTTGCACTTCCTCTAAAGGCCGTCTTGTCCCTTTATTTTGAGTTTTAAATTAACCGAATGAGAATGTTTCATTGCATTTCCTCATGATTTCATATAAAGTTTTGTTCCCCCTACAATCCAAAATAAGTGACAGAGCCAGGAAATGTTTGCAATGACCAAATATGTTTCTTTTTAATTTCATATTTGTTGTGAGCTTGTCATATTTTATAAAATATTTTAGATTTTTTTATTTTTACATTTTATTTTTGCATTCTGTTTTTATAAATATTGTTTTTTTGTTTTTTTTTAATGGTTCTACTTTTTAAAAAATGTAGTGCTTAATATTTCTGTTTCGGATTGGACCCAACAAGCACTAGATAATTACTATTGTCAGTATTGGATTCATGTCACGCTGACTAATTTTATCTCTTTGGTTTTTCATTTGTAGTCATTGTTGAGAGAGTTACAGGCAGTAGAGTTTGAACATGATGTCATTTTTCACTACAGGACTAGTTAACAGTCCTTGCTGTGTTATGGCCCCATGTAATTAAGCATTTCTTCAATATAAAATTTGTTACTGAATGTTATGTGATCACCACTACAGGAAAGCTGCCTGTCCAACCACAGGTCAGCGTCTGCTTTACCTAAAAATGGGTGGAAAAGGGATTATCTGTTTTTGCACTCTGATATACCACTAACTAAAAATTCAAATCTACTAACATGGAAAAGATAAATGTTCATTTATATCCTGTGTAGGTGACACAGGCTTGTAGTGCATGAATATGCAATACTGCAAATGTCCGACACCATTGTTATGATATCTACCATACTATTCACCAATGCCAGTTATTGCTTCATGTGAAAATGAGCTCTGTTGTCTGTAGCTGTTCAGTGTTGTTACTGTGAATGTTCCCTAAGTATTATTTCTTGTGAATCCAAAACTGCTGTGTTCTGTGATATCACTAAGGATCTATTTATTGTGTTGTTATTGCAACCACATTTAAACCTAAATAAATGTTAAATATACACACATGATAACACATTGTGTCGTTTATGTCCAACTTTCATCTCCCACATGTTCATTTCCATTCCTTTTATTCAGAGGGATTGAATGTCCAGGGTTCATCAACTCAGAGTTTAGGGTTTGGCTCAGAGTTTGTTAAACCTGCTTTCTGGAATAGACCCTGGGTTTAGTGAAGACTCCCAGTTTGTTAACCCTGAGATGAGGGAGACTCTGGGTTTTCTGATCCAAGAGGAGAGGTAATTCAAACTCTGGGTCATTTATCATTGTAACTGAAACGCCTGCTGCCCATTTAGTAGTGTTCCCTGGGCATAAACCTCTGAGGGCCATCGAAAAGAAATTCCACAGGATTGCAGGTGACTGATGTAGAAATCCCTCAGTTCAAGTTAATGACAATATTTTAAATTGTATTCTGATGATGGTATTCTGCTGCGACCAGACTGAGATCAGTCATTAGTTTTTATTTAACGGGGTTTCTCAATGCTGTCTTACAGTAACAACTAACATCTATCACTCTGTTCAATGAACAAAGGATTTGCACACAATAAGTAAAGCTTTGTACAGATGTCATTCATATATAATTACAAATATACACACACTCCTTCTGGCTTTGGAATTATTTGAGTTCATCACTTTACCGGCTCAAAATTTTATTGGCCCCTAATTTGAGCCCATAAAAAGAAGCAGAAAAAGAAGACTTTACTGATTGGATTGACGGGAAGACACCTGGATGTAATTCATCATCCCCTCCAAGATTGGTAATTGAGAAGATGTAACACTCGGTAGATTAGCACTGCCTCGGTTTCAGTTTTAAATTAATTAGTTTGACAGACATAATAAATCAGACTAGCTGCGAGGAAGATGAGCCAAGACCTTTTTTTTCCAGGCATCACTGTAGCACATCTCTGTAGCACCAGCGCTTTAATGTCAAAAAATTTAACACAGTTACTACAATTGAATCAGCCCTAGGCCTTTTTTTCATAATGTTTTAAGGATTTGCGAGGCATAACATAATTGCTGTGAACCCAAATATTCTGACCAATAGCCGTGCGAGCTAAGATCATGAATCTTAAACTTGCGTGACATGTTCTATGTTTATTGTTCTGGGTTACTTTTATTTTAACTCTGTAACGCCCTTTAAATGTCAGTAAAATACGTCAGAATTACGCCTTCACTAACCGACCCAGGGTTGTTTGGTATGGATGTAGGACATTTAAAACCCACCTTTCTCAGAAAACCTGTGTGTAGAAGAAGATCTTTGATGAAACCACGACCACTTCCGTATGACGAAAGCACATGACTCCGGCCCTAACCCCGACCAATACGGAAGTGGGCGTGTCTCCATGGTTTTAATCACAAAGGCACAAGTTACCGGCAGAGCGAGTGGAGGAGAGGGCAGCGGGGATATCATGTCAGGTAACATATAGGAATATGGGAAACATGGCGAGAAGCAAGTCAGACCCCAGTGAAGGAAAAGTTGAAGATTGTATTTTCTGTTTGATAGCCAACAACCAAGACCAAGAAGCTGAAGTTGTTAAAAAGGTAAGATCCAAGAGTAAAGTTCAGCTCAGACAGAAACAGTGTGTTACAGTTTTCCAACAGTGTCGGTTTAAGAAGTGCTAGGAGGAAACTTTTCATCTTATGGAAAATGTTTTATATTTTATACATTTCTAAAATAAATAATCATGAATACTTTACATTCAGGCATTATTTTCAAGTAGAAGATCAAGAGTAGGCCGACATTAAGTTCTTAAGTTAAGAACTAAATTCACATAATCATCATAAAGGTTTAAGATGCGTTTTGAGTGATTTTCAGTTCTTGTGTTGAGGAAGTAATTGAATAACAGATGAAAACCTGTGTCACCTTTTGGTACCAAAGCACCAAGCACCAAGCCCAGAGATGCTTGCTGCTGTGTAGAGAGCCATCAGCGCAAACCCTTTCTGAAGCCTTATTAAAGTGAATTTGTCAGTGAGGCTTTTAATAAACAACAGTGCAAACAATGAAAAGGACTCAAGACAGACAGACAGACAGACAGACAGAAAGTGGCAGTCGTGTGACAGCAGCAAACAGAGGGTTTTTCCATCTTTCTTCTACTAAATACCACTGTGACAGATTGAACAATGAGTTTTAACAATCCTGCATTCGCTGACCTATGTGTTCTGCCCACAGAATAAGGAGCTGGTGTGTTTCAGGGACATCGACCCTGCTGCTCCTCACCACTACCTGGTCATACCCATACACCACATACACAACTGCTTCTCCTTGCAAAGGGATCACATTGGCCTCGGTCAGTTAGAAAATGGATCTGTACCAACTAATGCAACTAATAAAGAATAATTATAATTTACTGCTATAATGTTGTTGCTGCTGCTCATACTACAGATTTTGCTTTAACATACTGCTGTTAATACTCTTGCCAGCACATTTATTCTTACTTACAGTAGGATACTATTTGCAGACCTTTACAACTGCTGCTACACCACCTCTGGTAGCAGAGGTGGCAGAGGTCACGCTGCCTATAAGCGGATACAGATTGTATTTTATCTAACCACATGTTCACAGATAAAAAACCTGTCATGTATCCAACAGTTGAAAGGATGGCTGAAATGGGGAAAGCTGTACTACGTGAACAAGGGATCACTGATATGATGGACATAAGGTAGGTAGAGACACTCACCTTGTCAAAAATCAAAGTTTACAAGTTGCTGACGTTTTTCATTCCTCTTCTGGAAGCTGCTTGTCAGTGTGCTGATAATAGCATTGATGTGTTTTCTTACACAGGCTGGGGTTCCACAAACCGCCTTACATTTCAGTAGATCACCTACATCTCCACGTGCTCGCCCCCAGCAGCCAAATCTCTAACTACATGATTTATAAATTCATTCCAGGGACCCCAAGTTTTATTACGGTGAGTGGTGAAGACTAGAAATTCCCTCTGTTGCACTCTTCCTCCTTATTTTACTGATTCTATTTATCAATTCTCTTATAATTCTAATGGCTGTGAAATTATTTATAGTATTTAGAAACGTGCCCTTACTGTACTCTTTCTTTTGTTGTCAAATGGCTAAACATAATGTAAATGTAGATAGTGAAACATGTACAATGACTTCAGTGTGCATCCTCCTTTGATCTTGACAATCCCTGTGCCTTATTTAAATGAATGTATTTTTTTTTGCAGGAAGAACGTCTCCGAAAAAGGCTAAAAGATAATGCTCCACCAGTCAAGTTTTTCAACAACTGTCTGTCATCTCTGTGAGCCAGAAGGTCCCAAACTGGACTTTGGATTACTCAGATGAGTTGGTGAAGCAGAATCAGCCACAATGAAAGACAAATACAGAACATCATCAGGAAACTGATACATGCGACACAAATCAAGAGAAAACAAATTGTGAAATGAATTATACTTGTATGATATTTTTATGATGTTGATATTATGATGATATAAGAGGTCAGTGAATTGAGACCATTGGCCACCGTGACGCAATGTATGATCACCTGTTGAGATGCATTGGATTTTTTTAAAATGAAATTATTTACTAAAAAGAGTTTTTTACCTGCTGCCTAAATGTTTGCTGTGTGTCAATTTGATTATTTTTTAACAGACTTTTAAGAATATGTACCATGTATGCATAAATATCAGCTGAAATAATAAGGAAATTAAAACTAGTATTGGCACATCACCCCTCTGAGACACAGAGCTTCAAGAGGAGGTAATTATCACCTCAAGGCCTTTATCATGTCACTTTATGTTGTTCTTTAGAAGTGCAATGCAGTGAACTACATTATCACAAAGTGATTGCAACATGGTGAACATGTCAGGGCCTGTGGTCAGGGCATCTGAAGGGCTGGGTCTCCACGTCAGTAGCTCACTTTCCTTGTTGGTAATCCAATTTAGAGCCTGGAGGATATTTTGGGATTTGAAGGTTTTCGATTGGGCTCAGTGTAATTGTATGTAACTGTATTAGGAACGTGAGTTAGAATTAATTGTTCAACATTTGATATCTGCAAATTTACTTTTATTTTCCTGCCTAGATTGATACCAATATCTGCCTATTATCAATAAAAGCTGTTATTTTAGCATAGCAGAGACTGGAAATGGGGGGAAACCATGAGGGGAAACAGCTAGCCTGGCTCTATCCATCAGTAACAAACCCACCTACGAGCTCACTAAAACTCACCTAACACATCATATCTGATACAAAAACCAAAGTGTAAAAAAAAACAAACACCCAGTTTCTAGTTTTCTGCCCTAGTGTTGCAGCAGCTTGCTTGGAAAGAAAGGGTAAGGGTATTTCCCGAAAACCATTCTTTTAATTAACCATTTAAAACATTATATGTGCATATATTAATTTGACAGTAATCGTTAACCACAGAACACAATATACTGTGTTGGTTGACACATGAACTCCTTGGTGCCAAGATAAATTATATTAAGCGCTCAAGTTCTTTGAAATAGGAATTAACGTGGGTCCCGTGAACGCAGCAGTGGACCGGCTCGATTAGCTCTGTCTCCCACTGGTTGTCCTGTCTCCTGGCTGCAGACACGCCCAGGTGTTAAGGTCTGTAGTCTGTCGAGACCAGACAACCTAGCAGCGATGAGCTCATAGTCTAACTCTAGTAAAAGAGGGAATGGGGTCTCAGGACGTCTCGGGGAGCGAGGGCTGCCCTTTCTGCCAAATAGCAAACAACCAGACTGACACAGAAATCTTGCTGAGTGTAAGTACATACTCCCTGCGACTCATTAAAAAACTTCAACAACGGGAATTTCCTGACGTTCCCTCTGTCCCTGAACAGGACGATGAGCTTGTTTGTTTTCGCGACGTGAAGCCCGGCGCCACACATCACTACCTCGTTGTTTCCAGGAGGCACATTGACAACTGTAAAACTCTCCAGGGGGACAACATCCCTCTAGGTGAGCGAGTCCCGAGCGTAAGTGGTGTATTTGTACTGCTCTTGATTTGCCCAGTGCTCTGACCTCACGTCAAAAAGTGTTGGTAGCGGTTCATTGGAGGAAGCTGAATCAGCAGTGTTTGGTTTATTAGGAGAATGTCACCCACTCTGAGACGTCACCTACTTGTAAATGCCAGGACAGTTCAGTTAGTATTGTCAAAGCTAGAAACTGGAGTCTTGATGATACTCAAAATTAAGAAGTATCAGTGACCCTCCAGTTGTTTGTGCTTGCACCCAAAGGAGTTTTAGTGTCTGGTGGTTCATACCTGTGTTAGTGAAGCCAGAATGTGGCACGTGGAAATGGCACCAAAAAGCCACTCACTGCATCTGAGGAGGTCGTTTCAAAGTGACAGGAGAAAGGATCCTCTCTGACCTAAGACATTTTGCACAAAATGATATGAGTAGACAGTCCTGAGGAGTAGAAACCTGAGCTCTTAAGCTCTCTCCTTCTCTTAAACACTAATGTAAATGTGTAAGCACACTGCAACTGTGAATGAAAGACTCTAGTTATTATCTTGTACTAACTGGATATAACTGAATTAATTTATCTTGCTGTCCTTAAGTACTGAGAATGTTTTTTCCCCATGAATTTCTAAAATCCTTGCTGAAAAGCAAAGGTGTACCTGAGATACTGTCCTTTGTGGACTTGCAAGAGTGAGATGAGTAATATAGCCTACTGTTCTTTTGTAATTTTACACAACAATCATTCTGCTGTCTACTCTTTTGTGCTGTCTTTTTGAGCAATTGAGGCTGTATGAATGGGCCATATCAATGTAATTTTTTTGTTGATAGTGGAGCGGATGAAAAAAATGGGAAGGAGTATACTGGAGAAGAATAAAGTCTGCGACCTAGATGACGTCAGGTAAATCATTTCCAATGTGCTGAGATCACCTCAGTTGTGACTCATAATTTTTAAAAGAATTACCCTGATGCTTTACGTCACAGGTCTTTTTCTGTGCAGGATGGGGTTTCACCTGCCTCCGTTCTCATCTGTTCCCCACCTCCACCTCCACGCTCTGGCTCCAGCCAGTAAGATGAACCTAAAGTCGCAGCTTCGCTACGGGCCGCAGTCTCACTGGTTCATCACAGTGAGTCTTCCACTATCTTTCATCACTGCAGCTCTGTATGGAGGCTTGAGGCTGTCTACAAAACATAATTTACTTACATTTTGTAGCAGGTTATCATAAATGACTAATTTCATTAATCACTAAATTATTCAATTACAAACAGCTCCTATAGCGATGAGTAAATGGGCCATGATCTCTTCCTTGTTGTGCCTTGTTTGTCTATTATTTTTTCTTCTGTATAAATGTGATTTATAAGAACTTTTAATTAGCACTACACCGAACCACAATATTGTGAATACTGTATAAGTTCCTTTTTCTGCTCTGTTGCAGGTAGACAACGTGCTTTCTCAGCTGAGGACTCGTGGCAAGGTCAAATGAAGAGCATCAACGTATTCAAAGGTGCAACAATCCTGTTTGATGTTGACAGGTTATTTCTTGTCATTCTGCCTCACCAACTGCAATTTTAAATCAGTTTTCCATCTGATTTAACATTGTTGTATTAATGAGTTGAAATGATGTACTGTATTCCTCCATGGTGTGTGTTGATTCAGTCGGGTGGAAGCCGTAAAACTTTTAGTTTCCACAAATAATTTTTAAAATGTCCTTTGAAATGTCATGCTGTGTAACTAGACCATTAACAAATTTCAGCTTTTTGAATATTTATTTTGTATTGAAATACAAACCTTGAACACTAATTTGAGTACTGATAACTGCTAACTGATATATATATAAAAATCGCATATGACATTAAAAAAGTAATTTATTGTACTTTTTTTCCATAACTAAGTTGGTATTTGTCAGGAAGGAACAAGCAAAATTAATTTCTTATTTTTCAAATAATTTCAAATTATTTTTGTTTGAATGTTAACTTTGTGTGTATGATTTGACATCTTATGTCATAATCTATCTGATGCACTGGGTTACAATATTTTTTTAATATTAAAATAATATAATATATATAATATTAATAAAAGATCTAGAGAAACTCCAAATAATGGGAAGATGGCTCCTAATGTACGTCTTTGTTTCTCTGCCAGCACCTACACAAATGTCTGAGCAACGGTGTTTGGAGGAAAAACACAGAATTCATTATGAGAAGACAAAAAACACAAACATTAGATTACCATGAGAATACTGGAGGTCCTAATGGGCCTGAACACAGCAAACAATGAAACAAGGGTTCCTATTAGATTCCATTAGTGCTTTTGAGATTATGTTCATTGGCAGTGTGTGCCAGTGGATGCACATCTGAAGGTTTCGTTGCCAGGTTTGTGTTCAAAATTTGGCCAAATCTGTGAATTTCCAATTGGACTGCTCAATAAGATGTGGGTTATACATCTTTTTGTCCATTCACATGAAAGATGGCCCATTAGAAATTGACAGCTAGCTGTTTGTTTTCATTAAGCCACATCAGAGAGATAATTTACCTAAATTATTCAGTTATTTTTTTCAGATTGATTTGTATAATTAGACATAAGCAAATCACATCAATGTTATAACGAATTGTCTTATTTTTTAACTTCAAACGTTTTGTAACTTCTTCCTTTGTAAAAACAATCACTAAACCAGGATCCAATCTTTAAAAAATCAGATTTAATATATTTTCCATTTTATTAATATACGTGTGTTAATGATGACAATTTGGTGTAGCCTATATTTCAGTTCTGAACAATATATCGTTCTTTTAAAATAAATTGCGGGATTACTTTTCATAACAAAGTACAGTGAGTCAAGATGCTTTACCAGTCACACTTTTCATAACAACATCAGTTCTTTCTGTTCACCACTTGATGTCACTAGTGTAACTTCATGGTGATTATTTTTTGTTTTAAGAAGGAGCAAGGTCCACATGCACCAATGGGACTCATAAGGTAACTTCCATCCTTTTTATTACTCAATTAAAAGTGATAAGGTAAGAAACATTAAAAACATATACAAAGTGTCACTTGCCAACAGGCATTTACCCTCAACTCTGTCTGCCACAGTCCATAATGTTGATGTCTGTCTGTTACCTCCCAGTTTGAGGGAGTCCCATGGTCACTTCCTCAAATTTAGCTATTTTGTTGTTTGATAACTTTCTTTTTTTAAATGAGAGAGACTTAAATGCCCATACAACATTAAGAGTATCATACAGCTGGTGCAGAGGGCCTAGTGACTACTGTGGAGCTGCTACTGACTGTTTATCTTCTGATGCATACTCAGAAAAAATATTTATATTTAATATGCACATTTTATTAAACAAGAACTTTCATTTGACAACTTACCAAATATTTTTTGTTGCACTTTAATTAAAAAAAAAGTTCCATACCTAAAACATAACTGTAGGCACAAAAACTTTTCTCAATGACACACAAATTTACCACCAGCCCACTCTTTTACTTTTTACTTTCATCATTTATATTGGGGAGTTTTTCCTCCTTCTCACCGAGGGTCTAAAGTTTGTTTGGGTGCTGTTTTAATTTAATGTTTTCACTCCAAAGAACATTTTAAATAAAGGTAAGAATACTCTCAAAGATTATCCACACATTTATTTCAGCCTGACGTTTTGCAAGTTTGTGCGTCAGTGCTGAGAAACATAGGACTCCGAGAGAAAAAAGCTATTCCAAGCACTGTGAACTTGCTAAAATGATGAAGAAGGTGCCTAAAACTTTAACATGTCATCAACAGCACATGTAATAAGTCTATTAGAAGCTGTCATACAGCATTCATAGCAAATGACAGCATTTCTCAGGACCAAGTTTTAACTTAAATCAAAACCTGCACAAACAACAAAACAACTTGTTGGTATGCCATCATCCCCGGACCTGTTTTCGATCATTGATCCAGTGATTAACTCCAGATTAGCCTACTTTAAATTTAATCTTTCACTTTCGATGAAGATGTCTGTGTTGGAGAAAGTTGAACTAAAGATAAATCAGTATCCCGGCACTCGCTGACCTGGCCAGTTACGTTAGATATTTGACATTCTACGCTGACGCGTCACCGCCGCCGCCGTGGTGTGGCCCCGCCCCTCCCTGCCGTCAACAACTGGATTCCAGCTATTTGTATTTTCATCGCTAGCCTGCTCACGGTGATTTACTGCGTTCGTAAAAAAACGAGTTAACCGACCTGTGTGGATATTTATCCATTTTCGTTTGCTTGAAACACACTCCATCGATAGCTTGTGCCGATGTGCAGCCAATGCGAGCTTAAGGACAGACGGGGAGCGGAGATAACGCCTTGCATACCGTCCTCTAGCCGCCTCTGAAACCAGCTAACACAGCTAACACTTCACTGGAGATAACGCTAACTGGCTGGCTGACAGCTGGTCCGGTTAGCTCGTGCCTTTAACAGTAACGTAGCAAAGATTTACTGGCTGAAACAATGAGTCGTCTCTGACATTGGTGAGTGTGATTAGCATGCCATTACTTGATAACAGCAAGGCGTTGCATGTCGTTTGTTTTTTTTACCTGCCTCAGCGTCGCTTTACGAGCTAACAGTGAAGGGCTAACCATCGGCTTGTTTGTAGCAGCAGCTGCACGGAGCCACGCCTGGACCATTTAAATCAGCGTTTTTTGGTTGATAACATCATATGTTACTTTGACAAGTCTACGTCAAATACCTTACTATGTTCAGTTTTATAGTACTCTACAGAATTCCACTGTTTTGGTTCACAGAGAGGACTGAGGCCCAGTTGGTTGTCACTGGAGTAACCAGAACCCGTAACTAGCAAGGTGGGTCTCTGTCGACCCTACGCTGGGGCCATAGAAGATAAGCGGGGGAACAGTTTTGACCTGCCAGAGCTGCCAATATGATGCCGGTGAGTGTACACAACCCTTACTCTCCTAGCATAAAAAAAATCAGTCGATTGCCATCTATCGTTTCAAGATCAGTGCCTTCACAGGTATGGACTGGCCACTTTTGTACAAAATGAAAGCTGTGCGAAAGGTGGAAACTGTCAGGTGTCATGCTCTTCACAGGAGAAGCAATGAGAGCATGATCTTTGAATAGGGCACATCTAGCTTTTATTCTGTGGCATTTGGGATTCCTCATTCACGTGTGATAGGCATGTGGTTCCTCAGCATGAAATTATGAAAGAACCAGGTGTACATTAAGGGCACAGTTTGATTTCCACACAATCCATGCAACATTTCAAGCTGCAGGTTAAAACAAGACTGATATCTGTCCATTTATTTTTCCCACTGCCACTTCACTAACCTATAAGTGATATCGGTTCCTGTGGGCTTAATTTATGACTACTACAACTTTTTTTTGGGTGCAATATCTCTGTGACATGAGTCCATAGCTGCAGGACTTAAATTTTTCATGTTGATGATTACAGTGACTGAAACAAGGAAGCAGAAACACAAACAGTGCTTGTCACAACTTGATGAATAGGGATTGTGTTCTGTCTAAAGTCTATATGCCTTTAGTACAGGGAATAAAATATGCTTTCTTCACAAGATTGGACATGTTTTCAATGCTAGCAAATGTATGCAATTTGGAGCAAGTAGAATTACAATACTGTATATGGACAGTATAACTCCTCACCCTCTATCCTCTTTACAATGACAATGAATTTGTGTTGAATAATGCTGAAATGAAACGATCACTATATTTAAAGCCCTAGGTACAATCACAGAGCTATTTTAATTCAGTTGTTTTCCCTGGTGTTATTATTCAAGACACCCGCTGTAGCAAAGAATAGAACACCTGAATGGCAACTCTATCGCAGCAGTGCTATGTTGGGACCTCTTTTGTTTAGTTTAGTGCAGAGAATGCAGCGATAGACTGTGTGAGAAGTAATTTTAGCCCATTTGGCCTTAAGGGAGGGAAACATGAACTTAGATACAAGATAAGTTTACTGTAGGTTCAGTTAGGTGTCATCATGAATGGAGGTGATTCAGTCTCGGCCAGTTGTGTTTACTAATGATTGTGTATTTGTTGAGAATTCAGTATCACAGTGATATTTTGTTTCTTGTCATTAAAATAGATTCACAAGCACAACTTCAGGGAGTCCTATAAGTTTCCAGGAGTAAAAAGCACTCAATATTTGCCGTTGCCATCGACTTCACAGGACTGACTGTGACGGTATTCTTGGTGCACGTTTGTGCCCTGTGGCACCAACAGGCTATCAGAGTCAAAGAGCCAGTCGAGCAGAGAGGCAGCCTCCAACTCGGTTCTCGCGTGACTCCAGCAGCCAATGAGACCTTGGCAGATCTAGGTCTGTGTGGCTGCGTCGACTAATGCTCTGTTGTTAAGGGGAACTTTTGAGCTGAGTAGATTGTCAAGTGGCATTAATCTCACACAGTGGAGCTGGGCAGAGCGTGACTTACAGGAAAAGTATAGTAACATTGCATCTTATTGTCGCTTTCTCATTTTGGAGGTATGCTGGTTTAAAATATCGTCAGCCAAGCCACCACAGTGATGGCATAAAGCACACATTATTAAGTAAGTAAAATGTCATACATTTAATGGATGTAACTATTACTGTTAAGCCCCCCCCCCCCCCCCCCCCCCCCCAAACTCATTGCGAACAGATGAATGAAGAGTCAGTTATAGATTTATTTAACAACTCCCATCTGTTTTTTTTCATTGGTAAAATAACAATTCATTATTAATTAGACTTTATTAATATCTTCCTCTAATGCACATTAGTCAGCTTTCAGTCAATGGAACACATGCTTTTTTTAAACAGTTTATCAGGTACTTGAGGGTACATGATATATATAACACAATTATATGATACAGGTAAAGTATGTGCATAATCAGCAAATACAGCATCAGTGTTGTAATTGCTGATTCTCAAGAAGCCATTTCTTGAAATTATACTTAATTTACTAATAGGATGGGGACTCTCTAGCTGATTGTGGTACTGTGATACTTACCAAATAAAAATGCAAATTATAAATAAAATTAATATGTTACCTACTAGAATTATTCTGTAACAGCAAAGCCTCTGTAGTTAAAATTGTGTTGTCGAGGTCAGTAACAGCACAAAATGCCACAGATTTGTAGTCCTTCAGCATCTTCTTGAAATGTCAACTTTGTGCTTAGTTAAAGAAAAATATTTATATTTTTATATGTAACTCGTCTTATGGTTGTACAATGAAACAGCTGCATTTTTAATTCAGCTTTCAGAGAGCCTGGCTGGTTGGAGGGGACAGTTTGTTTCACCATCGTTTGTCATGTCATGACCTCATCTTTACTCCATATGGTTCAGTGCCATTTTTAGCCAGATGGGCAGTGTTTGGCATATTTGGGCTGCATGAACTGTCTAGATTACACGACACTCTCTGTTAGTCAAGGATGTTGAAGGCAACCTGCTCATGTCCCAGCGAAAGGATTTATGTATTACTATTTGTGTGTTTGTATCTGACCAGATGATTAAGCAAAGTCAGGCCTAATACTGGATCTTAGTGTGATAGTTTCTGATTCACACGTTTGGTTAAAATTATTTTACTCTTCCATATATTTCTTTGTCTCAATGTTAGCAGATAGGTTTAGGAGTTCCATTTATTTTGATTTATTTTCAACCTGGGGAATTTGAGAAAAGTCTGTGCATGGAAAAAAGGAGTTTTGAGTTCAAGTTTGTGCTCTCAGGAAACACTATTCCACCAGATCTTTATCCATCATTGTGGCTGCCTTTTTGTGAGTAAATGAGTGACAGGGATGGTGAGAGGAAATGACTGTTTGAATCATCCTGCTAGAGATCGAGCCAGCCAAGCATCCCCCTCCCTCTCAGAAGTTAAATGATGAATTCCCCCATCTCCAGACGATGCCCACTGTAGCATTATACATCAGGCAAGAGAGACGATGTATGTTTCTGGTCATGTACACAGCCAACATACAGTGTACAGATCATCTCTTTCTTGAATCTACATGAATGTGCCCTTACCTGCCTGCCAGTCATAGCTCTGGCCAAACAACTGTCATTAGCAGGGAGTTGTTGGTGCTGCAGCCACCAGCACAACCCAGGGACACTTTTCCAAGAGAAGGACTTACTGGCACCCACCCTCCACCCACACCCACCACCCTGTGATTCCCCCTCTCTCTCTCTCTCTCTCTCTCTCTCTCTCTCTCTCTCTCTCTCTCTCGCTGTTTTTTTCTCTCCAGCTCTATCTCTCTCTCTCTCTCTCTCTCTCCCTCCCTCCCTCTCCGAATTACACATACAGCAAGTGTATTTTCCTCCCAAGTCTCCTCTGCAGCACTTTTCTAATGCACGCACCGCTGTCGGCTTCAGAGGTCTGCCCGGGATGGCGTAACAGTTAAGTCTCATGCCTGTAAAAGCGGCAGTGCTATGATGAAGAGGTTTGTGACTATAGTGTTGCGTGGCCTTGTTAGCCTCTCAAAAGAGAACCCCATTTGGGCAAAGGAGCACCACCGGCCACCAAAGAAGGAGGTCAGGAGGAAACGGAGGGCGGTCAAGAGAGTCAAGAGCATGGGCAGACGCAACTTAGTGAGGGCGGTTCGTATTTCTCCAGTGGTCAGTGAGCTGGGCCACTGGAGTTTCTTTTTTTCTGCACTGTCACTCTGAATGTATAGTCATATGATTTGGTAGTTTCTGTTGATGTGAAGGTATATTTAAGAATATTCTGTACTGGCTCTCTGGGACCATTTTCAATCAGGTGCATCATTGTGCCTGATTGGTTGATTGTGCTGATTGACAGTTTGTTTTCAAGGACATTTAGTAAAGGAGCCTGTGTTGTAGTACTACAAAAAATGTGTTTGTTTGTTTGTAGGAATGCAGTTTAGGATTGGCTGTTTTATATTTTTTGTTTTTATTTTTATTTAAATTTTTACATTACCTTTTTCGTGTATGTTATTTCGTACATTGAGCATGACTTAAAACTTAAATATAAATAAGAATGCATAGTATGTCCCCACACTAATTTCATATAACCTACAATTTCCACCAGAACAAATGGGTTTGGGATGTTTTGTGTTCACTATTGTTTATTCGTGTACTATGTCGTATCTTATTATGCAGATGCTAGCCCTCCAATATCCCTTGGGGATTAGCAAAGTAATTATCAGTAAAATATAACTAGTATCCAGTGTATTCACTTTTTTTTTGCCAATAATTCTCTGGCAGATCAGGTCCCAAAAATGACATCCATTGCTAGTCTATCTGGGTGTAGACTTATAGTTGGATGGTATGGATGGATGAATGGATATCTGTTGGGGTTGAAAGCCACAGCACCGACTAAGAATACGATATTTGTCTGTGCCTCGACTCCAGCACCATTTCATCTCCGTTGGTTTCGGAATTGGCCAAAACATGAGCATTTAGGATCATGATCGCTGAGTAGAAGTTGCAGAGGCTCCCAAGCACAAGTGATCAAACTGTTCTAGTGATGCTGCTGCAGAAAATGTCAATGAATCACACAGTTGCATCATTACAAAGGATGAGTCATTTTGTCTCGGAGGAAGGCCAGGACTAATAATCTATAGGTAACACAGCGACTAAAGCTAGATTATATATGACATTGGCATACACTGGCAATTATTGCAACACTACACATGCACCCTGAGGCCACATGTACAAATGCATGGTTCAGATTGCATTGAAGTGCCTTTTAAATTGTGCATTTGTACAATAATGCAGGTAAACATTCAATATTTGCTTTTCATCAAGCAAAGTAAATTGATTTGACAGCGTCGTTGTGTCGCTGAATGACCCCTTAAAACACTGAGTCATTCTATAAACACTGTAGACCGATATTAGTGGTTTGATTTTTGCCCTTTTGCAAGTGTTTTTCTTTGTTACATTTTTTCAGTGATTTGATTTGACACTGTCTTGTATAGCTGTGTGTAGAGGGCCTTATGTAAACAAAGTGGTGAAGCTGTTGGTCTAGAATAGGAGAGCAATTTGATAGTGTAAGTAATGCTTAATTTAAGTCTCAGTTGCTTGGTTAATTACTTTGAAGTTCTTTTGGCTCAGACTCCTCCCTGTTATGGCATGTTGTTCAGCCAGGGAAGCACTTAGAAGAAATGTAAAAAGTTGAGCAGGTTAATAACAAGCTACTGAAATAAGGAGAATCAGGATTCCCCCTTTTCTACTCTGTTTACTGACAACTGGATGAACTCACATTCAACTTGCACGAAAGACATAACTTCATTTTGAACATCCCTCCAAAAATCATGACTTTGTTATTGATATTTTGTCCTTTTTCTGTTCTCTCAGTCCTGTTTTTCTGTAGTGACACTACACTGTAGCGAGCCTGTCACATGAAACAGGAAGGCACACCTCAACCACCCGAAGTGCTCTGTGCCACAGAAAACAATGAAATTCTGCAGAAGGAAAAACATTTCACGTAGATGTGCTTTAACACTGAATGTAGAACAGTTTACTCATGTGAAAACCAAACCAAATAACATCAGACAAAACAGTGTAAACAAGTTAAATGGAAAATCTCATCACATTTGTAAAACTGAATATCTTTTTGATGGCGTCAATTTTTCATCTGGTGAATTAGAATATTCTGATCAATGTGTGTACAGAGCCCTTTTATACTGGCTGTATTCAACCCAATTATTGATTAATATCATCAGAGGATCCAGAGTTGTTTACCAAATAACAAGTTGTCAAACTGTGAAAAAGATTTATTTATTTTTTACATTTAAAACCTAAATTCAATGGATCATCATTTTTTATGAATTACAGTATTAAAAACTCAGAACTCTCACTCAGTACTTTGCCATGACTGAATCTTATTAGATATGTTGTTATCAGCTCGGATTTGTTTTTTTGCCTTCTTCCAGCTTTCCTCCTTTAAGGGTAACATCGGCTATGTTTTGGAACTTGTGAGTCTGTGTGTGTGTACAGCTTTGAGATTACCACAAAAGATCTACTGTCCAGATAGATGATACTCACAGAAAATATTTGCTGATAGAGAAAATGGACACAAAATATTAATATGACTGATATAGTCAAGTCTTTAAGATGCCAAAAGCATCTGCATTACAAGTCCAGCTCAAATTCATGTGTTGTTTGTTTTGTTGTTTCTTATTTTAAACAAACAGCAGTCAAAAAACCATCTAGTTTACAATAATGTAAAAAAAATATTTTTTTGCATTTGAGAAGCTACAATCTTTGTGATTAACAGCCTATTACAAGTGTCTGTGACCTCGACAGTCTAATCAACTAAAGTGACATGCAGCTAACTGATGCTAATTTCCTACGGTTAAACTCTTACCTGTTGTCAGGTTAATAACATTTCTGAACAGCACTGTTTATGTTGGCCAAATCTCTGTATCATTTCAATGATCGATTTGTGATTATTTGCACAAACATGTCATGTTTAATACTGTGTTGGCCACCCACTAGTGGTCCAGACAGTACTGATACTTATTCCTAGAATATATCACAAAAACCCCCAATAATAAATAGATATTTCCCATCTGTTTGTTGATTTTATGTCAGTGAGTGGGTTAATCAATCAACCAGTCATTTCAGCCCTTGTATTCAAGCTGAATACGCAAACTGTTGCAGGCGGTGCCAAATGGACTAGTTCACAGGTCATATACATTGTACAGCCACATTGCCTTGTCACAATATTACTTGGCTGATAGCAGTCTGATAGCTGCAGGTACAAAGTAACACTTCAACTCATTATACTTTCAAGATATAGGATGAAGTTCACTTGAGTCCTAATCCTATACACCATATACTGCCTTCAAGCTTTGACATTTAGCCGTTTAGCAACTTGCATTTAGGAGGGTATATGTGGGATAGGATTTAGGAAGATTTGCAGTTTCCTCATGTTTCAACAAAGTCACCACATCTTGAAGGTGATTTGTTAAGAAGGTAGAAGGGACTGTGTGGTCTCTGCTTTTACTGTTAGATGAGTGCAGACAGAAGCATGTGAGGGCTTGCATTGCTATGTCTTACTTCACTGTGTATGTTAAACGCTATGGCAGGCCTTAGTCATAGTAAACAGAAATGTGGCAGGCACAGGCATGAGTCCACCAGCAGCTCACAGACGGGGCCGGGGGACAGCAAAGTGTCGGGCGTCAGAATGGTGGGCTTTGCACAAAAATGGTTTAAGCATTTCTTGTTCATTCCATATGTCTTTATATTTTGATACAGAACATTTTAAGTTATCTTTATTTCTGCTGGTAACATCTGCCACTAATAACTGCCACTTTTTATGTTTTCATGATTTTTATTCATATTTAAATCTTTCATGTTCTAATGTTATGTGATCGTCTTTTTTGCTATATTTTATTTACTGTCAGTGGGATCATCTTTGTTATTCCTCTTTTAGATGATATTGACGGTGTACCTCAGTGATGGGGAACAGGCTGTGACTGAGGTGCCCATCACCCCTGAGACGACGTGCCGCGATGTCGTCGAGTTCTGCAAAGAGCCTGGCGAGAGCGGCTGCCACCTGGCTGAGGTCTGGAGAGGCAACGGTAAGAACTGGATCAAGCTGTGCTGCTTGTTATGTAGCCTGTTTATCTGCTGCAGAGCACAAATTTACCAAAAAAATCAGAACTGCAAGGGATTCTTCTTCCTCTCTTGTCGGAAGCGGTGTTCAGGGCCCTGCCATGTTATAGAGATAGAACAGAGGGTGACACAAGTAATGCGTGGAGGTGAAGTAATCTGAAACTTATCACTGAGCTTGACACTTCACTTACATGCACAAGAGTTTAATTTAGCCTTTGGCTTTCCTCATTAATGTAAAACAAGCACTCTATTAAAGAAAGTTCAGGTGTCGAACAGGGCCATGCTTGACTACCTGAGAGGAGGAAAAATCATGGAGAAGCCATAAATAAGACGCAAGTTTCACACCCTTAAAGAGAAGTAAGGCATATATTAACACAAATACATGTTCCCATTCCCATCAGCTGTTACCAGACTCGAATAATTCACTTCAAGTTTAAATTTGTAGGTCAAAAAAGGGTTACGTGCCAGCACTGTCTACAGCACTGTCACAACAGATTCCACTCGGTCCAAACGATTTGGTCCCATCACCATCGTCGTGCTGACACGCCCGGTGTTATCAGCGTTTTTTGCTGAGGGGCCACTCCGCTGTTGAAAACAACATCCCAGCCAAGAGCTTTATTAACCCACGTTATGCAATCATGTTCGGCTGGTGCCTGACAATGCAGCCGTCAGCCCCCGAAACCTCCTAAAACCTCTCTGTCTTTGTCTCCATCTCTTTGTCTCTCAGTCTCTCTGTGCCTACAGCAATACTGTCCACTTGAAATGCAAAAAAAAATAGCACACATAGTTATACATCAATCTCAGTAAAGCCAGGCTTCTTGGGGATTTTACGGCTTGGTTTTATTTTGAAAACTTCATCAAAAAATTCAAATACACAAACAGATTATAGCATGAATTTGCTCAGAAAAATGTATTTTCTTTTTGTTATTTTTTCATTTATTGTAATTGTCAACCAGATAATAGCAAAATGCACACACACTTCCCCTTTACTGCAGTGCTGCTGTGTTTGCATTGGCCTGCAGAGAGGCACCTGTTCTGTCGGTGAGTTAACTTAACAAAGGCAACAGGTAAAACAAATCGATCACCAACATCATCCTTGAAAGCATGTGGCAGGCTGTACTGATGCTGTATTGATACTGTATGTGTCCCAAAGACATCCAACACAAATCGGAGCAAAAATTAGTCTTTGATACAACAGAGAACAGGAAACTGTTGTTCACTTTGCTTTTAACTTAAAACACAGAATTTCCGTTTGACCTCCTGACTAGTGGATCTGACTAATCAGTCTATTTCCCCTTCTCTTTAACTGCCTCTGCAGAACGAGCGATCCCCTTCGAGCACATGATGTACGAACACCTGCAGAAATGGGGGCCTCGGAAACAAGAGGTCAAGTTCTTCCTCCGGCATGAAGATTCACCAACTGAGGGCAGCGATCAAGGTGCGTACTGTCCCGGCCTCCTCTGCCAGGAGGTTTCTCTGCTCGCCGTGTAGACTCTCCCTGAAGGAGGGTGGAGTACAGGGTTGTCAGGGAATTCCTGACACCTGTTCTGGCTGGCTGCTCAGCTATGAATGCTGCTGTCAGTCTGTGTTTCTGTTTCTCTCTCTGGAATCTCTTAGTCTTTTGGATTAAGGTGTGTTTGCATTCTTGCTTTTGGTGTAAGTACATTTTACCCTCATGCACCAAACACACCAAAGATAGTCATACCTAAGCAGCTTATTAGTATCAATCTTCTTAAGTTGGGTTAAAAAACAAACCATGTGTGGTCTTTGTTTTTACTTTGAACCACTGAACCAATGTAGTTTTTATGTGCGAAAATAAAAGTTTAATTGATGTGTCATGGGGCATGTCAAAGGAAAAAATTATCACCCCATTTTCACACACGTACACTGCATTAATACAAATCTTTTTGCGTTTGTGCTTGGATGCAGTACAGCCACGTAAAAGGCCAGGTGTAAAATGCACCTAAGCTTAAAATCAATCAAGAGACCACAGGACCAGAGACTAACCAGGACACATTAGTTTAATTTAAGTCAGATGTATAGAAGAATTACACACAAAGTTAACTGGCAGTAGGGAAACACACTCGCTGCGATCTGATCCTTTCTCTCCTTCATGTTTGATATAAATTTAGAGTTCAACTGAGAGAGAACATTCCTGTAGCAAAAGTACCATGAAGGTATCCAGTGATTTTTTTTTTTTTTTTTTTTTTTAAATACAGCACAAATGGTCAGTTTTCTGTCTTTCCTGTGACGTTTTAAATCATTAATTCTCATCTTTCCATCAAGCTTGAGTTAGGTGGCTTTAGTCAGCATTGCTTGTCCCAGTTCTTAATTCCATCTGTCATGTGCAATCATGTCAGTGAATTTTCAAACCATTCCTGACAATAGCTGTTGTCTCTGAATCTGCACTTGTGTGCACACTCGTCTGTGCACACTTGTGTGTCTCTGCCCCGCCGGTGTTTGTGATGGTGACTGTTTCTTTTTGCAGGGAGTCAGCAGTCTCAGGATCAGACGAGCCGCAGAAGTGGAAACACTGGAGAGAAGCACAATGAGAATGGGGTGAGACTTAATTAGCATTATCTAAATGGTGCTAAAATAGAAATGTACTTGCAATAACTTAATGAGTTCTGGTGCCCCCTTCCATGCATAGGTTAGGGATGTAATGAAAGTAATATATAAGTTTATAATATAAAATGGTATAATGCAGTATGAGCTTTTTTTTATTGTTTTAAAAAAAAAAGGGGGGGAGGGGTTGTTACTCAGTTAAAATGTATCAACATGGAATTGACAGGGAAAATTGTTTGAAATTCAGTTTTCCCAAAATACATTTTATAAGGTTTTTAGATGTTAGGATTAGCAATATGTTGAAGTTCAAGTTTGACATTTTATTGGCTTTCTTATACCAACATAAAGGAGTGGTTGGCTCTGTTTTGAATTGTTTGTGCATTACAGACTTCAAAGCAAGTATTAATGAATGGTCATTTTTCTTCCACTGAGCAGACGTCAGCTGACGTCATTACACTACATAAGCATCTACAAGTAGTATGTTTACTGTGACAGCATTTTAGTTTGTCATTGTACAGCACAATAGTGACATAATATCACATTTACATTACATTTACTCATTACATTTACAACTGCTTTTATCCAAAGTGACTGCCAAGTGAGGAACAGCACTCATGCATCAGTACAGTAGGAGACTTTGGAGGAAGTAAATACTAAATCTGTTCAACAGAGTTAGGGTGTTAGATCTGTTAGGAGAGGAGGTGCTGTTGGAAGAGATGAGCCTTCAAGAGATTCTTGATGACAGAGAGGGACCCCCCCCTGCTCTGATGGCATTTGGTAGCTTGTTCCACCATCAGGGAACCACAAATGAGAACAGTCTGGGATTGCCTTGTGTGTAGGGAAGGTAATGCCAGACGATGTTCCTTGCAGGAACACAGTGGCTGAGAAGGAGCACATGACTCGAGTCTCTGGTATGAGGTAGATGTGTTTATGTCTGTGGATATATAATGATTTTGATATTGAGCTGGTTTTTGAGAGTAACCTCACAGACCCTGGTTTTTCCAGACGCTGTTGGTGTTTTCAGTGTCAGGTGCACCCATTTCTGTGCATGTTCATCTCTAGCTGTAGGATGTGTATGTTAAGAGATGTGAATGACTCTGATAAGAGCAGCCTCTGGCATGGCATCCTTTCTCTCTCTGACCATCTGTCCCAGATTTCACAATAGGAAAGTGTTGCGGTCAAGGAATCGTAACTAATTCAACCTTAAGGGTGGAGGGTAAAATCCAGCACAGCAGGAGATGGAGAGGTTTTTGTTTTGTGAAAAAAAAATTATAGCAGTGTAGTACAAGAGCAGCTAGGAGCCATTCCTTTTATTATCCTTGTTTGTGTCGAGGTAATACATATTTGTATGGATCTAGATATCAGCTATTGATCCACTCTCAAAGCGACAGTCTCTGTTTAATCATGTTAATAACCTATAAAACCCACACCATGCCATGACAAGTAAAAACATCTATTTAATCATCACCATTCGTCCACTTAAAGAGAACGACATTTCTAGCGGCATGGCCGGCTCCTCTTAACCTCCCGAGTGCTGAGGCTCATTTGTGTCCGAGTTTCTTCCTAATATCTGATTTAGAGGATTATATCAGTCAGCCTGCTGGATGATATAACGGTCCCTAAGAGGATCATTGCTTTGGCTTTTCCACGGGCTGCTGCCCAAACCCCAGGGGCTTTCTCTCCACCAAGCAGAGCCGATCATCCTCTGAGAGGGACGCTGCCTTGTAAAGAGCAGAGGTGCCTCAAGGGAACACTACAATGATTGCACTTATATTCAATGCTTTTTTCTTTTTTTTATATATATATCACAAGTCGTAGCCTCCATAATTGATGATGACAGGTTATTGGCAGTACTGAAACATCTCATTTCATTTGCCAAGATTTGAAATGATTAGTCAATCAACAAAAAAAGGAATGAATGAATCAGCAGCTATTTTGATAATCAATTAATTGTTTCAGTGTGTCTTTTTTTTTCAAGACAGATTACCAAACATTCTCTGGTCCCAGCTTCTTAAATGTGAGGATTTGCTTGTCATATATGATGGTAATTTAATAATTTAATATTGTTGGGTACGAAAAAGGTGTAAGCAATTTGAAGACACTGAAATAGTGTGATGGGGTTTTTTTATGGGTTATTTCGCACACAGATAAATTAATAGAGAAAATAATCAATATATAATCGAGAATTTAAATTATTGTTATGTGCATCAATAGGTATTTTATGGTTATGTCCATTTCAGTTAATCTGCAGTTTTTTGTCTTGATGAACCGTTTAATCTTTTGGTCTATAAAATGTCATGTAACAGTTAAAGATGCTGATGACAATTTCCTCCAGCACAAAATATTTGTTTTCAGTTTCCTACCTGACACAAGATGATTTGATCATTAAAGTAGTTGCTGAAAATTATCTGTTGAGCATTATTGCATGAGTAATAGTTAGGAGTAACTTGTGATCATTTTGATAATATGACTTATTTTAGCCATAATCAATTAGCTATGTACAAATCTGTTCAGCTAGTGGATAGGTTTATGTGCTCCCTCCTCAGCTCTCTCTCTCTCTTTCTCTCTCTCTCTTCATGATCTGCTCAGTTGGGTGTTTCTCCAACCTCCTCTTCATCACTGTCTGAGGGCGTGTGTTTCTGTTTCTCCCTCGGGTGAATTGTCACTGAGTGCATTAGAGCGTGTGTGTGTGAACACACGCCAGTGCGCCCCCCCCACCCCCACCCGACCCCCACCCCATCTCCATCTCTATCTGTGTGGGTTGACTCACCCTGGACATTCTTGTATCTAAATGCCTTAACAAATGCCAGGTACGACAACAATGTCTGAGCTGTAGATGCTTTGCTGCTTGTCCTCTGAGATGAGATGAGATGAGGTATGAGATGTACACGATTGTTTCTTTACTTCACAATACTTTAAAAGGCAAATTAATCCCGAAAAGATGCATGTTTTATTCAGACGAGATGAGTCACAGATGTCTGCCGCCTCTAATTCAGTAAGAGAAGTGCATACAATATTTTTGCCTTTTGCATGTCATGTTTATTTCACCTTGATTTAGTCATCTGTCTCCTGCTTTTTACCCAAGCACACACTTAACATACACTTAAAATAATTCATTTCTATTTTCATGTCGCCATCGTTCCTATGCCTCAAATCTCTTCACGTTTAAAAAATGTCATATCCGAACCACCACTCTACATTCTTCAGTGTGACATTTCCTGCATCGTCTCCTCTCTCCTCCCTTTTTGAACACTCTTCCTAAAGGCAAAAGTCTTGGAGCGCTTCAGCATTTCAGTACCGCTTGTAGTTTGGAGGACTGTATTCACTGCTCACTCAGTATGCTGACTGAAGCAACTGCTTTTGTGAAATTCAGATATCTGTAGGATGGTGGTTTGAGGGGAAAAACAGAATTGAATTTGATAGCAAGTCGTGCTTTACTCTGCGAGCTCTGCAACAAGACATGGGTGCTGATTTCTGGCTGAAGAAGAGAATTTCATCTGAACTGTTTCTGGTGGTGAACCTTTTGTTTTCATGTCTAGTTGAGCCAGGTTTATTATTACTGCTAATGTGCCTTTCTGAAGGCAGATAACATCTTCAGATTGCATGTGTAGCTGTCTTTGTCTCAGTTTGGTCTATACTGTATGAACCTTGTTACTATTAGAAGTATAATGCTTAGTTGATTAATCAGTCAATTGATTAATAGAAAAGTAATTTTCCTCGTTCCAGCTTCTAAATTGTGACGGTTTTCTGTTTTGCTTTCTCCTCTGTGACACTAAACTGAATCTATAGATTGTGGACCGTTGGTCGGACAAAACAAAAGCTTTAATTACGTCAAATTGACGTTTAGAAAAATGTGATAGTTTGTTTTTAAATTATTTTCTTATATGTAATAGATCGTACACAGATCATAGAGGCTACTTCTTGAAATGGCAACAATCTGTGTACAAACAATACGTATATCCAGTCATCAGAGTGGTGGTGTCTAGTGTCACGAACGGTCACTGGAAGATCTGTCTTTAAGAAAGTCTCATGTAGATACAGTACAGATTCCCAATAAGAAGAAGGTAAGAGTGGAGACCATATCTAACTAAACACTAAAGTCAGATTCCGGTTTTATTTTGCCGTAGCAAAATAGTCTTGTGGTGTCTCTATGCATTTGTGTAATGGAGCGACCTTTGTCTGGTGATGATAGACAACAGCTCTGTGTTCTCTATCCCGTGCGATGCGATATGAAGTGTTTGCCATGTTTACAAACACCAAATGACACATTGCCCTCAGAGCCTCAGACTCTCCTTCTAACTAACGGAGTCTCATCACAATTAATGTCCCATCATAATGATCTTTGGAGCCGTGTTGTGGAGGAAGCAGAGCCTGACTGTTTGACCCTCTGGCGTTCGAATTCACACATCTTTCAAAATCATTTCTGCAAATGGCTTTTTGCGTAACTAGTGTTTTTGTACTTTGTTTTTGTTTTATTCTTATCCAACATTTTTAGCTTATGCAACTTTTTATGTCGGATGTACTTTTCTATTTTTACTGTCCTGCATATTAGTCTTAAAAGTGCTACTATAACAAAAATAAGTATTGTATAATAGTGTGAGGAATCTGCACTGCATGGGCTCTCATGTTTGAGTTCTACAAACTACCATTTATATGTTGTAGGTATTGCTTGTAAAAATTGAACTATTCACCTGTTAGCTTTTACTCAGAGCTGCTAAATGTTGTTTTGGCTGAAGGATGAGTCATGTATCCTTATTTCATCGTACACATAGCACCTCCCATAGGGCAAAAAAAATATTTGTTGGGTCATACACTGGTTGAGATCAAACCGCTTTTAACATGAGGAGGATAAAGCTTAAACGTTTGGGCTGATTGCACAAACTTTAAATTTGTGTTTGTCCTCAAAACATGAACTAAAACCCTCAGTGGTGTTTAAATGAACGGATGACCCAGCACCAACAAGCACAACCTCACTGCTGGAAATGTTTAGAAATCCTTATTTATCTGCCTCAGAGAGGATGTCAGTGTCTGAACACTGCTCAGATTTTAGAGATTATGATTTCTTGACCCGTCTTGACCTGTTCGTGTGTGTGTGTGTGTGTGTGTGTGTGTGTGTGTGTGTGTGTGTGTGTGTGTGTGTGTGTGTGTGTAGGTGGGGAATCAGCGTGTGGAGCTCACACTGTCAGAGCTGCAGGAGATGGCCACACGGCAGCAGCAGCAAATTGAGGCTCAGCAGCAGATGCTTGTTGCAAAGGTAACGTCCTGTCTGCATTCTTTTGTCTTACTATGAATCATCCCCCTGAACATGTCAATGGTCTTTCATTCAAACTATGCTTCTTACTAATAAAATAGCACATGGAGGTGATTTGACATTTGTGGATGCCTGAACTGATCTAATTAGTGCTGGGAAACAGAGGAATCGAATGAGGCAATTATAGAGTCAAATATTCATAGATTATATCTTAATCAAGAGACATGGCAGACTTTACATCGAAGTGCGACTATCATAGCTTGCCACCTTTCATGTGTTGCATGACAAACTGCACATAGGTGATAAGAAAGGTGCGGTCGGACTAATGTTGTGTCATGTAGTCTGATCCCACAGACACAGATTAGGCAGTTCAAGGCCTCAACAGGCCAGGTGAGTTCAGGACACAGCCTTGAGGCTTTCTGTTAGACAGGAAATGGACTCCTGTTGTACTACTCTGATCTTAAGAGTCCCATCATGACCTGAAACACAGGGCACTTACGTAACAAATGAGTTGGGAAGCCATATGAGTCACAGTGTGGGGATTGTCCAGTCTGTCAGAATTTATACTTCAGTCATTAGAGGAACACGTTAGTGTCCTCCAGTGTCCCATTTATTCAGCAACATCGAACACTAAGGATACTACTTTCTCTAAATACTTACAGCTCTGCAATGCTTATAAAAGTAGATTTCTTCTTTGTGTTGGGCGGCAATACCTCCACACGAACAATCTACCTTTCAGTCTTTGTGGTTTTCCAGGACACTAACACAGTCTGACCACCGTGCTTGTGGTGGGTTGATCAGTCATACAAGCTGAAGCCCACTGTAGAACCGTCGATAGAAAGATTATTTATTGCCTTTGTTGTGGCGTCTGAGAAGTAGGCCCACTTGAAGCCCTGCAGTCATTTGGAAACCTGGGCCTGTCATTTCCTATTTTAGGACCTTAACTGGAGCAATTCTCAGTTGGGAAGAGAGATGAAGTCATCTGACCCTTTCTTCAGCCTTCAGACAGTGTTGACACAGCACAGCGTTTCACTTAGTTCATACAGTAGGAAGATTTAGCCCAGTTGTAGGGCATGTATGTCACAGAGATATCTTCCTCACCTTGCTGGTTTTATATTCATGCAGGTGTTCTTATTTTTGACTCACAAACATACAAGCATTGAACAGATGAAATATTTAAAAGCATCTGTCTCTAGTATTTCTTTCTCTTTCTTTCTTACTCTTTGCACTGCTGGATGCAGTTGACATCAACCGTGAAAACCTATTAAATCTCTGTCTTGTTCTCTAAAGGAGCAACGTTTACGTTACCTGAAGCAGCAGGAGCGGCGTCAGCAGCAAACTGTTTCTGAAAGCGAGAAGCTACAGAGGCTAAAGGAACGTGTGGAGAACCAGGAGGCAAAACTCAAGAAGATCCGGGCAATGAGAGGCCAGGTGGACTACAGCAAGGTTATCAACGGCAACCTGTGTATGTATACTTTTGTACAGTATGTAATGACAACTGTAGGTATGAGTTCATGAAATCCATGTACTTGCTCACATTTGAATTGAAATATAATATATAATAAAGAATAATGGAAAAAGCTCACGTAAAGATGAGGACCATGGATGATTCACACATTTTCACAGACTGAATGTATGAATATCTCAAACCTTATGAAACGTCACTTTTGGCTGATTTAAAATCCAAAACCTTGTTTTGAGAACTGATCTTTTATGTAAATGGTTTTTCAGAAAGGAACCATGTTCTTACTTTTTATGAATCAGAGTCAAGGATTAAGAAAAAAGCAGTCTAGACAGGAAGAATCTATCTATCTATCTATCTATCTATCTATCTATCTATCTATCTATCTATCTATCTATCTATCTATCTATCTATCTATCAAGCCTTTGAGAGACACTGTCATTGTCAAGATGAATTTCTAACAAAATAGACGCAACACTGAGATTAAGAGTGACCTGACGTGATTGTTTCATTCTTCACATGCAGCTGTAGAGATTGAGCAAGTTAGCGGCCTGTTCCAGGAGAAGCAGGCGGAGTTACAGGCGGCTGTGCTGAGGGTGGAGCAGCTCAGCCTGCAGCTGGAGGACCTGCGGAGGGGAAAGCTCAACGGCATACAGACCACACTGGGTGGCCAAGTGACCGGCACTGCAGCACTAGAGCTCCGTAAACTCTATCAGGAGCTTCAGGTACTGAGTAGGAGAAATAAAGTGAAACATCTAGTGAATGCTTTTATAGGCTCTGTTATGTTTACTTTACCCCTGGTTACACTGATAGCAGTAATTATTATTCCAGTGAGTCCACACGTGTTTGCATCCTCATTTCTCATCCTCAGATTCGGAATAAGTTGAACCAGGAGCAAAACAGCAAGCTACAGCAGCAGAAAGAGCTTCTGAACAAGCGCAACATGGAAGTGACACTCATGGACAAGCGCATCAGCGAGCTGCGGGAACGCCTCTACAAGAAAAAAGCTGAGGCACGTCAAAAAGAGAACCTCCCTGTAAGACTAGGAGCGCTTAACACGTTTCCTTTTAAGATTGTTTTGGCTGAAATGCTTCTGACAAAAGTCATTGTCTCTTTGCAGTTCACTTCAGACACTCCACTTTTTTTTTTTAAGTAAAATGAAAATTTTAAATTATTCTGGCTTTCCAAGTCTTCCTTTCAACAAGTTTGACACTTTTCTGACTGTCCTCTTACAGCTGAACAGAGCCAATGGGCCTCCCTCTCCCCAGCCAGCTCCTGGGACCCTGGGCCGCGTTGCTGCAGTTGGACCGTACATCCAAGTCCCTGTACCGGGGCGTCAGGAAGGAGGCTACACCATACCACCTGATCCACTGAAGCCTCAGACTCTGGGTGTCAATAACCAAGCCAACCATGGCCGCACTAAGTCAGGTTGGTTTAGTCCCACAAAATTATATGTGTAGTGCATATTTAAAATGCAGGAAAACTAAGCACAGCTGTAGTAGTGGATACCAGGTGATACACTGTATGTAGCAAGTTTTTATTGAAAATCTGATTTCATTTCTTGTCTGTTTTCCTCATTGAGAAAGCAAGAACATGAACAGTTAAAGTAGGAAACAGCAGATGAGAAGATAACTCCTGCATTCAGTTAGCTTGGATAAACGTAGTCCCAGGGGCAGAAGTCTTGCACCACTACACATTCAATACATCTTGCATGAACACCTTGTGACTGAAATTCCCTCGTGGGCCCCGACTGTTGCTCCGTTCCCTTCCTACCTGACTTCTCAGTGGATTCTCCGCCTGGACTTGATTTCTGTAATTTCATTTTCCTTCCTCTCTAACCTCACTCTCTTCCTGTGTTGTGTAAACTGTGATTCCCTCCCTTTTCTCTCCTCCTCTCTCATGTGTCTCTGCTGTCCTGTCTTTGTGACATCTCTGTTTCACTGTGGGTGTGGGGTTGGGGGCAACTCTTCCTGGGGCAGACGGTGTGCGAAAGCCTCCCGGCCCTTGGAAAGTGTCTGATTTAGACATCGTTGTGGACCCGGTACCCCCGTCCCTTCCAGAATCACACCCGGGCACCGGAGCCTCCACTGGCTCTGACGGCACGTCCCGTGAGTGCACAGTGCTGCAAAAGCAGAGGGATTGGCACTTTCTGAACCTTCTCTCTCAACTGTAGCACAGGATCCTCAGCATGCGCTCAAGTTTTTACCCCATATTACAAACATATCTTGTCATAGTCATACTTTAAGTTTAATTGAATGTAAACAAATAGTTTCTGAAGTGGCTGCTTATTTTAAGAGTACAGAGACTCGGTTCACCCCAATCACTACAATCTAATCACCTAGTGCTACTTTCATGATTCATGTTTAAAAGTGAAGGGGCATTGATGATTTGCTCTGCCAGACAAATTGAAGCTTAGATGAATAGCTGTGGAGCAGAAGCACTTTTTAACAATCACTGACTGATGGAAGCATCCTTGTTTGGCATCATTCAGCTCTCCTGCCTGTGCAGTATTGAGCCAATTTTTTTTTTTTTCTGACCTGCAGAGAGTTCATGTTGACATTCCTCTTTGGATGAAGTTTCACACTCTTAATCATAGTTGATGTCACAGCTCATCTGAAGACAGTGTCACTGACAAAGCATTGCTGATCCTGTGTGTGTTTGTACTCTTCTGAGAAGGTTCAATGAGTTGAGTGCCTCATACGTTCACACATGCAAAGCTGTCCAAAGTGTTTGGGCTTTGTTCTAATTCCATAACATTCCCCGCCCGTCTAACCTTAGCCTCCACACTACATTCTCACATCTACCAAGCTGTGAGAACCACTCTTAGTTGACAAACACTTTACATGCACAAGGTGTTTAACTTGTACATGTTAAAATGTCATTGGATTCACTTAAGAAATGTCACTCTCAATAATCTGTGAAGACCCTGATCAAGCTGTTTTCCTTTTAGACTCTAGTTGGTGTTGGTAGAACTTTTTCACTGCTGCTGTGTTAAACTCCGGCTACATTTAAAGACATTTTAAAGAAAAGAACCAAACTAAAGCAGACCAACTGCCACTGTGTTGATTATTTAAAATTACCCTGGGTATCATATAGAATTTTGTCAATCAAGAAAGCAATAATTGGCTTTTGATGTTTTTGGGTCTGTAAGGAGTTGGTCGCCACACTCTCTCTGTTTCCAATGCTCTTGTTTCATTGTGTCTTCCTTTTTCCATCCACTTTCTTTTCATCCTATCCTTGCTGTCTAAAGATGCATTCTTTTATCTTGCACATATATATTTTTTAAGTAATCAGTTAATTCTTGAAGATAAACGATATATTAGTGACAGTACTTACTGTGCATCCCCGAACCTTCTACTAAATCACAATTTAGTTATTATTTACCAAATGAGACTGAATTAAAACACTACATGTGCACACAGTAGAAAAATACTAATGCAGATACATTCATTGCCATCACTGCTGCGAAGTGAAGACTCAGGATTTTTGTCCTATTGATCAATAGCCCCTCTTGAAACCTTAGTCTACAGAATTTCTGATGAATTTCTGGAAAGTAGGACAACTTGCAAATCTTTTGTGCAAGAAATAAAGGAATGTTGTGATGTACCAGATGTGTCTGGCAACATGGAACTTCAACAGAGTCTGGAGATTTTGAGAAAGATGAATAATTGACCATAAATAGTGTGAAAAGGGAGTGGTTTTAAGTGAATGGTACATGAAGCCATTTCTCTTAATCAAAATCAAGCTTTTTGATTGAATTAGGGATTTTTAGAGAAGTGGTTTGATTCTTCTCATTATCTTTGCTTATAAATGTGAAAGATGTCAAATTGGCATTAACAAAAAGCAGCAGGAAGAGTTTGAATGTCTCTTTAATAGTGTTTAACAGTGGTTAATAGGATAGGTTTCTCAAAATCCTGAACCCTCCATTTAATACCAATCCTAGGTCCAAATGGTACATGTACACATGTATGTGTATAAAACATTACACATCCTGATGTTTTTGAAAAACCACCAATGTTCCACTGTATGTGGTTAATTAGACACTTTTCAAATATGAAAAAGAGAAAAATACCATTTGGACCTAGCTCTGGTGGACATGCTTTGTCACTACCTTGAGTTGCAATAGAGGCTCATGCTTCTCACCTTATCACCTCAGTCATTCACTATGGTCTTTTTTCTCTTTTGCAACACATTTACTGTGTCCTGTTTATGCCATAGCTAATGACACTGGTTGGCCTACAGTTGGCAAGACCAACACAACTCTAAAGCCTCCTGAGAGAAGAGACTCAGGGACTGATATCCAGGGCAAGAGCCCTCCCTCAGGCTCCCCCGGCGCTCCAAGTGCAGAAAAGGTTAGCCGTCTTTCTTTTTATCCCCAGTAATGTCTACAACGATGTTAATCTCCTTCTGTAGCCATTAATAATTTCACACCCATATGACAAATGTTTTCTGTTTGAGATTTAATATAACCTTAGGGGAAGAATTCAAGATTTAGGTCTCGTTTCTCTGTCTGTTATACGCTTTTCAGTGGTGGATGTTTGTGTGGTTTCATGCTTCTTCACAGGTGCTAGATACCAAAATGGTTGTCTCCTCCCCTGCCATATCCAAGCCCCAGCCGCCTCCCTATGGCTCCCACCTATCCTCCGCAAACTCAGCCAGCTCCTTGGATCGCCGCAAGGATGCGCCTCCTCCGCCTCGCCCACTCCCAAACCCGCCAGCTCCCGCTTGGCCTCGAGCCCCCCCCTCAACAGGCTCATCCTCACAGCAGATCCAGCAGCGTATCTCAGTGCCGCCAAGCCCCACCTTCCAGCCTAATACGCCGCTTTTCCCTCCCGGGCTGAGCGAGCGACTCGATCCACCACCAGCTGTGGCAGTACGCCCCTTCATTCCAGACAGAGGGTCACGGCCTCAGTCGCCCCGTAAAGGTCCACCTACCATGAACTCCAGCTCCATCTATCACATGTACCTCCAGCAGGCAGCGCCAAAGAGCCAGCCACTCAAGCCTGCTCTCAAAGCAGGTAAGAGCTGTGTTTGAAGAGATGGTCCAATATGTGAGGCCTTACTGTGAAATTCATGTTTTCATGATTGGATAGTTGAATAGTTGAATGTAGAATCGCTGGAATCAGACGCCTGTATTGTGATATAGTGTCTCTTTCAGTACTAATGCTACATCGTAGATTCAGTTTTATTTTGTAAAAAATAATAAAATGGTGATTTGGCCGATGAGGCTTTTATAAAAGCGACAGCTGTTTTTTCAGCATTTACCAAACACTATAATGTACATCAATTAGCACTAAAAGAATTATTCAGTTAACTTTTTTACTTTTTGGGAAAAGATAAGTTTATAGTCTACAATGTCAACATTTGTGATTAACAGAAAAGGAACTGACAACAGTTTTGACTTTGATTAATCATTTTATATTGTTTCAAGAAACTGCCCAACGTTAGCTTGTGTCAGCCTTAGATATATTTCTCTAATTTATATCATTGTTAATTAAATATCTCTACGTTTTGCACTGTTAGTCAGACAAAACAAGAAATTTAACATGTCACAAATTCTCACTTTTTTGTAATATTAGACAACAGACAAGTACAGATGAATTACTACTAAGAATAAAAATGGCTGTAGCGCCAATGCCCTCAAATTTAATTCCACTCTCTCTCCTTGTCTCCAGTATATGGGAAGCCTGTTCTCCCCTCCAGCTCGACACCCCCCTCGCCCCTGCCTTTTGTTCAGGCGGGAGGGGCCTTCCCATTGCTCCAAGGCCAACCCACCGGTGAGGACTCTCTGGACGGAGAATTTGACGATCACGAGGCCTTCCAGCACCTGGAGCCCTCAGCGCCGCCTCCCAGTGTGGAGAACATCCCACGACCACTCAGTCCTACTAAGCTAACACCCATGGTACACTCCCCGCTGCGCTACCAAAGTGACGCTGATCTCGAGGTGCTCCGTAAAAAGCTGGCCAACGCTCCGAGACCCCTCAAGAAGCGCAGCTCCATCACAGAACCAGAGGGTCCCAGTGGACCCAACATCCAGAAACTGCTCTACCAGAGATTCAACACTCTAGCAGGAGGAATAGAGGGAAATGGAGTCAGTGGATCAGGAGGTGGCAACGGTGCAGGTAGCGGAACACCGTTTTATCAGCCAGCTAATCCTCCTGGGTATCTGGGAGGTGACTCTGTGGCAGATACAGACAATGGCAACCTCCTCTCTGAGACGCCACTACCGCCACCACCTGGGGCAGAGGAGCTGGGCTCTGAGGCTCCACCTCCATCTACTGACGCCAATGACAACGAGCCACTGCCCTCGCCACCAGAAGGGCTGGGCGATGCCGCTGAAGCAGAAGGACCAGAGGACGACAACAACAACAATGTGGGAAGTTCTGAGGCGTCGCTGCCCAGCCCCGTGCTGGAGGTCACCACTCCAGAGGAGAGTGGCACGGTGGTCTCACAGCCCCTGGTGAGAGACACATATGCGCAGACTTATTCTATTATTGCATTAGAAGAGTTTTTGAATAAATAAAATTGTAACTCCTGCTTGCTCGCTCCATTGTTACAGGAGAAACGCACAAACCTGAAGAAGCCAAACTCCGAGCGCACTGGTCATGGGTTCAGAGTGAAGTTCAACCCTCTGGCCCTCCTGTTGGACGCCTCATTGGAGGGAGAGTTTGACCTTGTCCAGAGGATCATCTATGAGGTATCTCGCGACTGCTTCCATGTGTGTTAATTCATGTGTATTTGCGTGTAGGATAAGCGCTCATCTTTTCTTCTTGTTTTTTTGCAGGTGGAGAATCCAAGCACTCCCAACGATGAGGGCATCACACCCCTGCACAATGCAGTGTGTGCAGGGCATCACCACATAGTCAAGTTCCTGTTGGATTTTGGTGTGAATGTCAATGCTGCTGACAGTGATGGATGGTAAGTCCAAGGTCTCCAGCAACAGGAGAGCTGGGTGATAACCCATAATCCATATTGAAAAAATGTAATTGAGTTTGATTTGACATGATCCGTTTTTTGTGTTTGTTTGAACAGGACTCCACTTCACTGTGCCGCCTCCTGTAACAGTGTTCATCTCTGCAAGCTGTTGGTTGAGTCGGGAGCAGCCATCTTTGCAAGCACCATTAGTGATGTGGAGACCGCTGCAGATAAGTGCGAAGAAATGGAAGAGGGCTATATTCAGTGTTCCCAGTTTCTATATGGTGAGAAACAACCCACCCATTGGTCCAAATGTAATTTTACAAGGACTAGTCGCCTAAAATTTTAAATTTCTTCCAACTCTGTCATTTTAAACTTCATTGAAATTTGTACAAAAACCAAAAATATAATAAATCAGCCCCTGTACCTTAAGACAACATGGCATAAATTGTGTCCAATGCAATCGTGATATTAACAGTTTCTTGTGGACTCTCTCGTGCAGGTGTTCAGGAGAAGTTGGGGGTCATGAACAAGGGGACAGTGTACGCTCTGTGGGATTACGAAGCTCAGAACCAGGACGAGTTGTCGTTCAGCGAGGGGGACGCCGTCACCATTCTGCGACGACAGGACGACAGTGAAACAGAGTGGTGGTGGGCGCGACTCGAAGACAGCGAGGGCTACGTACCCCGCAACCTGCTGGGGGTAACAACAAAACACAACCATTTGTCACATTTGTCTGGTTTCTTTCAGCTTATCAGTAGGTTAACCTAATGAAACAGAAGTGATCATTTGAGGGGCAGTACATGGCATTTCTCTTCCCATGTTCCAATTTGTTGGTCCTGATTAATAGGAAGTGGGTTAATCGAAACTGAAAACAGTGTTTCACTCTCTTGTTGAAAGTTTCAAGTAATTAATAATGAAAACAATTGTTAGTTGCAGCCCTGAACAACAGCATGACCCATTCAAGATACTTGACTTATTGACTTTATCTGTGATAGGCTGGCTGAATTTCTGCTTTGATGTCATTGTCTATTATATTAATACATTTCAGTTGAGAAAATATTGATAATATTAGTAAATGAATCTGACTTACTGTTAAGCTCGAGTCACAGGGTACGCAGGTTTAACATAAGGCACTGGAAAGAAAAATACATAATACATAACTGTTCCAAAGCAAAAAAAGAAATGAGAGACGTCAATGATGACGAATGTAAATAACAAATTAGTCATGTTCAACATTTCTCCTCTTTCCTTTGCAGCTCTATCCTAGGATCAAGCCTCGTCAGCGCTCCCTGGCATAGTGTCCCACTCCACTGACCTCTGGCTAACAGCTGGACTAGTGACAAAAACCAAGAGCAGAGAACAAAGGAGCCTGGTGCTCCGTCTTCTCCCCGTGGCCATAACCTTTCCTGGCCTTGTGCTTACAAAATCCCTTTTCTCTGAAGCAGTGGGCACTGAACTGTGACACACATATTTACATCTGCATCTCTTAAACCACTCCAACAACCCCCCCACCACCACCACCACACACACACACACACACACACACACACAAACAAACAAAAACACACACACACACACCTGTCAACCTCTTGCTCTGTCATTGTCCCAACTTGGTTTTACCCCGATTCAGTGTCAGCTCTGTATCAGACATCAACTTGAAGAATAAAACACTAACCCTTGTCTCAGTATTTCTTGCAGTATTCACACTTCTTGAGCCATCTCCATCTCCCTAATGAGGTCTGTGGTGGCACTGGTTTACATGACACTATATGGTGACTGGAAAATCATCTTTAAGGGGTGTGAAGTTGCTGATTTTTGGCAGTGAAATGTAAATGGAGTTATCAGGCATGAAGTGTTTTTTAATACCAATTTGATCCCCATGCACGAAGAAACAAAAATGTGCTTAGTGTTTGATTTTACTGTAGTCTAACCACCAAAGATAAATATGGATTTGACTATTTGATTTCACTTACTCCCTAAGACCTTGCAGAACTGTTGAGGTGTGAGATAATCAATTGATTAGCTGCTATCAGTAATTATTAACAGCTACCAGGAGATGATTTAAAGTCCTGGATATTCTCATGGAGCAGAAAGATGATGTTGGAAATCCTCAGTATTAACTACACAGACCAGTCAAACCAAATCCAGTGTATTAAAGCAAAGATGAACATAGATTGACAGCCTTACAAATTGTCATTAATCACATTTCCTGAACATCATTGCAAGATGTATTTGTTTAACCAGTGTCATCTGTCTGGGATCTGGATTCAGGACTGTTGTGGATTTGTGGCAAGAATATGAAAAATTTAGAAGTGAGGCTTCAGACAATAATTGTTTTTTTTTTTTTTCTGTAATATGAGATTTCAAGATGTATCAAACTGTCTGAATGAGCAGTCCAAATATTTATGTGGAGTTTATATTTTTGGTAATCTGATTATTCTTGAAATGGAAATGGGTAAAAAAAAAAACAAACAAACTGTATTTTTGCTCGACCAAAAATGGTTGCCAAATTAACTGAGAAGCTGTATCTTGTCAAAGAATACACACCAAAATATCTGTATTTTATTATTATTTGGGAAATAATTTGACAGATTGAGTTTGATCACACGTTGAGTTATAATTTTTAATTTTTCACTGCAGAGGGAGGCAAGAATCAGTTCCACAGAAACAGAGATGTTAGTTCATTATGATATTGTCAGGTCAGATTTGTTTTTGTTTTTTTAATATTGATCAACTCATTCACAGTATGTATTTTTGTAATTAGTCCAGGAATTTATGTTAAGTCCCATCTCACTTCCACTATCCATTTTTGCCTTTCTTGTGATTAAACTTGACAACATGGAAACATCACCTTAAAGCAGTATCTTGCTTGCAGGTATTTATTGAAATCCAGACATTGCACCTCAAAAACACTGGAATCATCAGCCAGACCATTTTACAAACCATGTTCACCCACTAGACAAAGTTCATTTTAACAGTCTATTTTAATAAGCTCTATTTCTTTTTCTAGTAGCTGCTAAATGAGTCTGGTCATCTAACGCTGCAGTTATTTTTCTGTGGCTGTGACAAACTCCACTTGAAACACTTAATCTCAGGACCAACATGGTGCTGCTGACACTGTTTCACCACTAAACTAGTGATCATATTTCAGTTTTTATTCTCAACAAACATCACCTTCATTTCAGCAGCAAACCAAACAAAAACAGTCCAAACTTAAAAAACAAAAAACAAAACAGTGTCTTTCATGGGCATAAACTATTGATAAATGAAGAGACAGTTATGTGTGTCTGAAATAAATGTTCGGATTCAGATTTCAAATTAGCTTCAGACAATCCTGAATTTGCCCCGTTCTCTTCGTCCAGCTGCCCCCATTTCAGGTAAACACGATTCCAGGAACACTACTGCACGTGTTATCTGTCACATTATTGAACATCTAGAGTCTTATCAACTTGTTCTGAACCTTGAGTGACTGAGTGTTATGCCAAGTGTGCTAGAGGCTTTATGATGGCTTACACCTGTACATAGTGTGAGGAGATGTGTTATATGTCTGTTTGCTGTATGGACAAGTGGGCTTTCTGTATAAACGCTGTACTCACACAATAAATTCTGTAAATGTGAACAATAAAACAGAAGCTCTGGCATGAAGAATGTCTTTCAGTTTCCTATCAGCAAACAATGCAGTGTTACGTTTTATAAAGTGTATAAATATTGTAAGAACCACTGGGTGGCAGTGTGACTGAAGTTTTCCTTTCTGTAATAACATGCTCATGAAACAGCACTATGCCTGAATAAATACAGGATTTACTGAGAAACTGCTGTAACTGAGGAAAATTGAGTCTTGAATATGAAGAAATAGGTGAAAATATTCAAAAACAAAAGGACTCCCAAATGTTTTCATGTCAAGGCCTCCTAAACATACACTGTATGATGCTGGGACTGTATATCAAGTAGTCTAACAAACTGATATAGAGAAGCAAACAATTAAATTCCCTCTAAAAGGAAAATAAGGTAAAATGGATCAAAGTAGTGTAACAAATCAAAAATACAGTGAACATATGTTTGTTTGTTTTTTGTTAATGCACAAATATTACTTTCATATATAAGAAGAAATGGTTTCTAATTTGAAATATCTCCCCTCAGTCTTAAATTGAATAACCTTTGAAAGTAAACAACTCTGACAACCTGTTGAGGAAGATGACAGCATTTTTCAACCAATAGGAAAAAAGCTCATGTGACACTTGACCATTCAGATTCAGCACAACTAAATCTGATCTGAGAGACAACTAATATATAAAATAAAATATATCAAATTTAACCATCATACTCCACAGCCTCATCCAAAACATGGTGAGTATGGGATCATGTCACCTGTCTTTTTACATTTATATTCACTCTATATACACTCAGAGAGAAGAAGTTTAAACCCAGAAAATCCAAATGCTTCGAGTGGTTGTGAATCTAGCAGCAGTAACTCTGTGGACAAGACAAAAGACAGGAAGAGGGGAGCAGCAGTGAATTCAGGATCACAGCTGAAGACAACAGGAATCTAATCTGAGTTTATTGAGCAGCTGCTCTGGTTTCTTGACAAATTCTAATTCATCTCAGATGTACAGTTTTATTACAGGAACATCCAATGAAGGGAGAAAAACAGATCTAGTCTCACTCTCCCTGTGGCTAATAATTTATAGAGGAAAGTGAAAAAAGAACTATAGTTTAATGTGCTGTTTGTTCTTTTCATATATTGTTCTATAAATCATAATTAATTTATCCTCTGTTTACTATATGATTCTTGTACAGTGTGACACAGGCTGTAGCGTATGTGATGGTGTCTCCAGATGGGTTTTGGTGGGCCGGCCTGGGCCAATTTTCATTCCACCCCTGAGTAAGATTGATGATAAATGCTTGTTTTTCATTGTTTTTCCATTGTAATGTAAAACCACAGACGGTACATGTTCATACAATATTGGTAAATCCGCCATTAATGTATCATTCATAAACTTAAACACCTCTTTTCATGATCTTTTAGTACAGTAACAATGCCAAAACAGACGAGGCACATAGTTTCACGATGTGCAGGGCAAAAGGAACATCATACATGAATATCATTCATTCAACTAAACCCCCTGCCATGGACTACAACTAAGAAAATTATTCCATTAGGGGGTGAAAAGTGAGGTAGAAATAAGCTCCTGTTGAAATAAAAAATGGACACCTCTAATATTATTCTTCAAGGATGGTAGAAAACAGATTTTACCACAAGTACTGTGGCTGAAGTAATCTATGAGTAAGATAAGGGATACACTAATCAATCCCATTACAATGTAATATTTTGTAGATGATAGTAGAAGTTTGAATGAGGGATAAAGTCACTGTAATTCATGAGATGATCCTGTGGGATGGTCAGTTAACCAAACAGGATTCCTTTCATTCCAGAGGATATATTATATTACAGTCTGTTTCACATGGTTTTATAGGACTAACATAAATGCTAGCTAACAGGCTAAAATCACCTTAACTTTATGAACGGACTAGGTTGTTGCAGAAAAACCAAATATGGTCAATTAAATTTAAAAAAGGGTCTGTCTCTCAGGTTTACAGCCAGGTCTTTCTTGCATTATCAAAAGGGTAAATTAATCAAATGATTTTACTTTTTATTCTTTACAATTTAATTTCGTGTTTGCGCTTGTATCTGTCTTCCACGTGTGATAAATAAGCTAAAGCATTTCATTAGTGAACTAGCGAAATCTTACAAATTGCCTTTGTTTTCCTCCAGCGTGAGTGTATCTCAGTCCACGTGGGTCAGGCTGGTGTTCAGACTGGCAATGCCTGCTGGGAGCTTTACTGTCTGGAACATGGGACCCAGCCTGATGGTCAGTTGGAAGGAAGGGTTACAGTTGTATACAAATACATTAATAAACACATACAATATCTGCATACAACAACATATGAGTATAATATAGTAAGTATGTTAAAAATGATTTATTAAATGTTTGTATGCTGCTTATAAATGCTAAATATGGGGGACTTAAAGTAAAGTATAGTGTGTGAATTTGATGCATGATGAAAGTTTGTTACAGAAATTTTGCATTTTCAATCATCTTAATGTAACACCGACGGTATGCAGGTTCTCACTACTTTCATTTTCAATATATAATCAATATTTAATATTCAGTTAAAAGTTGAGACAATCGCCAAGAAAAATAAAACATTTTTTTTACTTGGAGACTTGGTCTTTATTTCTTGAGGAAATTTACTTGCCGAGTTATATTAAATAACATAGATAGGTAGATAGGTAGATAGATGGATAGCTAGATAGATGTTTGTCCCGCTTCGGCTACCATCTTCAGTCACGTGATATATACGTCATATTTGTCCCCGGTGGTTAGCCGTGGTCAGTTGTTTGTTTAATGACCTGCTTGGCTTGAATAAAATCACAAGCATGGAAATCGGGACAGAGATCAGCAAGAAAATAAGAGTGAGTGACACCATGGGCTGAGTATGAGTGGTTTGATCCGGACTTGGTTAACGGTTAACGCTAGCGTACCACAGAGGTTTGTAGCTAACATTAGCTAGCTACATTAGCATGTCAGTTAAGCGTAATGGTAACGAGGTTTTTATTTACAAGGCCGAGGAGCGGTTTGAAGCATCACCTGAAAAGTTATTCAGCAGGCAGACGTGTTAGCAGTTCTTTGGTTGATCCTTAAATTAACTCCTGTAACGTCAGACCACGTTGCTAGTTATTAAGTAACCCTTTAATATCAGCCGTACTGTAACGTTACTCTTGGTCTGTTGCAGGCTGCCATCAAGGGCAAGCTTCAAGAGCTCGGTGCATATATTGGTAAGTGATTAAAATGCGTATGTTGTTGTCAGAGACAACAGCTGCTTGGTTACTTGCTGTATGAGTTTCTTCTCTTTGCCAATTTAGACGAGGAGCTTCCTGACTACATTATGGTGATGGTGGCAAACAAGAAAACCTCTCAACAGATGGCTGACGATCTCTCGCTTTTCCTCGGAAACAACACTGTTAAGTTCACAGCCTGGTACGATCACAGTAATTCTGTTATTATTATATTTTACTTACTAAGAGCATGCACTGCTTGCACCAAACATTATAGATACAGTTATGCTCAGTGTGTATTTTATCTTTCTCCATAACATGAACTTGTTGATTTCTTCTAGGCTGCATGGTGTCCTGGAGAAATTACGATCTGTTGCAGTTGGTAAGTCTCTGTTGGATGCATTTAACACTGTATGACGCTATGATGGTTTATCAGCATATGTAGCCTTGGAAATTTTGTGCAGCTCACGTTTTCTTCTCCTACTTGTCTGCATGGTTGTTTTAGAGCCTGCATCCCTCAAGCATCAGCTCCAGTCTGACAGCAGTACTGTGGCAGGGAAGAGCCGGTCATCTGTAAGTGAAGAAAGCAGGACAGAGGAGTTGAAGGTGTTGACGGTGTCCAGCTCTCACTTCGATAGGACTGAAGCACGTGTGTCCAGTTCTGCCCATGAAAGCAGGTGCCTCAGAAGTAGAAGTGTCTTTGTGCTGAATGTATCAAAGCTGGGTTGTTTTAATTCGTCATCCTCAGCACACATGCCAGATACTGCAAATGAAAAACACTAATATATCTATATCTGTTTGTCATCAGGAGGGGGACCTTAGAGAAGAGTTCTTCTCGGCTTACTTCCACTGTGAAACCCCTCATAGAGCCGTTCCCCTCGGAGGCTGTTATCGACATCAAACCAGAGATGGATGATGACCTCATCGCTGAGGACCCTGTAGAAATAGGCAGCAACCATGGTCGAACACGTAGCAACGCTGGTAGACCCACAGCTGAAATCTACAGAGCGGGTCAGAGCAAATTCACATCAGTTAGCTCTGTGGACACGTGTCGGCCCGTAGAAGGATCCTCTCACACCAGGCAGCAGGAAAGCAGAAGCAGCAGAACCTCCAGAAGCGGATCCAGTAAGGTACTGTGATTCCATGTGAGCATAGTCGGTCCTCTTTTCAAAGCAGGATGATGTAGGATTTGTTTCAATCAGATGACTGCACTAATTATCTTTGCTCATGATGCTCACTTTTCCTTGACAAAATGTCACACAGGTACATGCAAAGATTCATAATAATAATAATAATAATAATATTAATGATGTTCGGCATACGTTGTTCAGCAGGAGGAGTTGTCACGGAAACGTAAGGCGCCAGTAGCGAGTTCAGTGGTGCGAGTGAACCGAGCGGCAGACGAGGACAGTGATGATGTGGAAGAGGAAGATTCAAACTATGGAGGAAGAGGCCTGTCCAGTAGAGTGTCCCTGCCCTCCAAACCAGAACGCAAGTCAGTGTAACAGCTCATATGATATTTTGGAAGGTTATATGGTATGCATTGTGTAATTAGAGGTCAAGTCAGGATTGCAATTTACTGTTAATAACCACAAAACAAATGTGATTTGTGCTTGGCATTTGTGTTCAGTTGGAATCCATATGAAACTGAACTTATTTTACTGCAGTAGTTGTGATATGACTATCACTGTCACTTAGTATGGTATGAAAAAAAGACAAGCTGGCACTGACTTTGTCTTTTATCTGTTTTTCATTGGGCTGCCTGTCTGTGCAGAACACAAGCCTGTTTTCTTGCAGTGTTTATGTACAGGAAAAGAAGAGAAACCCAGACAGTTCACATTCATTGCTTGGCTTGCTGTTTTTTAAGGCTGCGCGACTACGGCCAAAATGATAATCCGATAATGAAATCACAATTATGTCGTTTTTTTGTGGTGGTTGAACAAGTTAGTTTTGCTGCTTTGCGGCACAGACAAGCCTCATGCACTCTTTTTCTTGCTTAACATCATTTACCCTAAATCTGAAATGCTTCGAAACAATGAATGGTGATCCGCTTCGAATGACTAGCTCCTTGCCTTCTGCTCTAGACGTCTGATTTTTGTATCGCTTGGCTGCTCCCTGTTGTCTGAATTTCCGCTGCACGTGCAACCTGCAGCTGCAGTTCAGATCCCTAAAAGTGAAGCCAAAACTCAATTGCCCCCTGGTGGCTGGCATTTAGTTTAAGAAACCGCTTGATTTGATACGCAGTGGAGTTTTCTATGAGTACCCGTGTCAATTTAATTGTGGGTAGCCAGTCTTGTGATCGAGATTAATATTTGATTAATTGTGCTGCTCTGTTTTCTTTCAGACCTACTCTCCCTCCAGCCAAGCAAGCCAACAGGAATCTGATACTCAAGGCCATCTCTGAGGCTCAAGACTCAATCACCAAAACTACTGCCTACCCCACAAGTATGTTTCCCCCTGCCAGACATGTAATCATGAACATTCTGTGCTTGAGGCCCCAGTTATCTCAGCTGTCATTATGACTTTCTTACACTGATCCCCCTCCTCCACCACCACCACACAGTACCACAGAGGCAGACTGTTCCTGTGGCCCCTCGTACTCGCTTGGCCAGCAGTGAGGAGATGACGGCAGCCATCCAGCTGGTCCAGGAGCACCTCCACAGTCTGGCCCCCAGGGTGCAGGCCTACACCTCTGCTGAGCTGCCTCCTTCAAGAACAACTGGTTTGTGAAGAGTAGAATTTTGCTGAGCACTGCTTTAAACACCCAGCCATACAAAAGCCAGAATCACAGTTTAACATACATACATGTTTTCAGTATAAGGATAACCAAGAAATCTCATATAATCTTTTAATATGCAGTAATGCAAATAGAAAGAGGCGGTAGCTACTGATTCATTCATCATTTCAAGTGAATTAACATCCAAAATTCAGGAACATTGTGATGGTTTTTGTGTTTTTTAGATCAGAAATTTAGTGGAGGAACAAAATCTGAACTTATTTTTTATGTGTTGTTTTGTTTATCTTTTTTGGTGCTTGATGTTATGTTCCAGCTCCAGTGAGATCTTTAGCTTCACGCCTCCAGTTGGACTTAGCAGAGAGCAATGATGGACAAGAGCAGAGTGACTATGGTGAGTCCTTTTTGAAGTTTCAAAGTTTCTTCTTAAAAACGTTTACACCAACTTTTAAAGGAACATTTCAAAGCAGTTACTGATGATAAACATCCCAGAAGATGCTTAATAGATTGTCTTCAGTGATGCATTACACTGCGTTTGTGATGTAGCTGTAAGTGTGGAGGTTGCCGCGGGCAGTGAAGCAAAGACATTTGATACCCGCTCCTTCATAATGAGTCGACCTCAACTGGAAGAATCTCAGAACAGATCTCAGCAGCGTCTTCAGGTCAAAGGGGAAGTCCAGTCTGCTTTACCACGCACTGTCCAGGCCAGGTACACACACACACACACACACACACACACACACACACACACACACACACACACACACAGTATGTATGTGCTTTTGGCACATTTGGTGTCCTTGAATGCTGAATTGTTGTGTGTTTTATTTTGTCCTCTCCTCTCTGTGGATCTCTGTCTCTCACACTAGTAAGGAGAGGGGTGACTCTGCCAGCCCTAAGTTCATAGTGACGTTAGATGGGGTACCGAGCCCGCTGGGGAACCTTGCCGAATGTGAAATGGAGCTGGATGACGTGAGGCCGCCCACAAAAGTCACTGAGGCAACAGTCCACGTCAATAGGGAGCCCAAAGTCAGCATCCTTCAAAGACTACAGGGAGTGGTCACATCATCAGAAGGGGGTGTGTGGTCTTGTCTGAGTCTTACATGTATTTTAGTATCATACTTCAATAATGATAATAACTAACTTTATCTATGGCACTTTTCAAAACACACTTACAAAATGTCCTAGTCACATCTCTTTACATTCTGTCCTCTTTTGATAGATGATGTGATGGTGGATGAGGACGTCCCTTTAAAGAAACAGAAAGTTATGGAACGCTGCAAGTTCTGGCCAGTTTGTAAAAGTGGTGATGAGTGTCTGTACCATCACCCTACCACACAGTGCAAGTGAGTAATGTTGTTAGTAAAACGTTAATAGTTTGTTTTTTTTATAATTATATTGCGTTGCTCTCACTCAAACTCAGTCTTCATGATTTTATGCGTCTCTTTTTTTGAAGGACCTTTCCCAACTGCAAGTTTGGGGATAAATGCCTTTTCATACATCCTAACTGTAAATACGATGCCAGGTGTACTAAGCCAGACTGTCCCTTCACTCATGTCAGCCGCAGAGGCACAGTTGCTCCTCCGCCAAAGCCAGGTGCTCTCCCTCTCATTGTATCACCATCAAGAGCCATTATAAAGCAGATTTTAGCTAAATTCTAGCAGTTATCTGCAGTTTGTTCATTTCCAGTCTACATGTCTAACTGGATTATTTGTGTTCACAGCAGTGCAGCCAGTGCAAACCACTAGTGTGTGTCGCTTCTTCCCCGAGTGCAAGAAGATGGACTGCCCGTTTTACCATCCCAAGGTAAAATATTCTGAAGTGCGGTTGTGGAGCTTTGATTGCATAATAGGATTTTAATACATATAGGATTTTGTGTGAGGGAAAGTGTTTTTAAATTTTTAAAAGCTGGTGTTTTACTTTAATTCTTAGCTATTCTAAATGTCTTTCCTCTCACCTACAGCCTTGTCGCTTTGCGGCGCAGTGTAAACGAGCCGGATGTACCTTCTACCACCCAACCACATCCGTGCCTCCGAGACACGCACTGAAGTGGACAAAAACACAGAGCAGGTGAACAGATGGAGACAACGCAAAGTGAAAGCCGCATGATAGAAAAATTCCATACGGTCGGAGTTTGTAGCTTGTGGATAAGTGTAGTATCCCCTGCATCATGGAATCTGCATCAGACCATAAGGATTATGCTCAGCTAGTGTATGAGGGGGTTTCACCCAATTAAACATTTAAACAAAAGCTGTAGTTTAGGTAATGTCATCTATATCTGGTTTGTTTTTGTAGTTGAATATTCTCATCCTAATTGTAAAATTATAGTAATAAAAATAAAGATGCATTTATTGCACCTGCTAAACACCTTGTGTCTTTCTCTCTCACAGCTAATTAAGTCCAGGGAGTCCGACAGAAGTCGAGTGGTCAACATGGGAAGCTATGGAAGATGTTCTGGATTTGTGTCTATGAATTTTCAGTCTTAGGTTTGACTGTTGTTTTTGTTTTATTTTATTGTATTGTTCAGATTGATTTTTAAGAAAAGTGTTTTGTAAGATGAACAGTCAGGTTTTTGCTGATGCTCTCCAAACATTAAATACTTCACAGTGAACTTTACATGTATCTCTTCTCATCATTTGTCTAATGGGCTTTACTGTGTGGTTCATTGGCATCTTTATCTTTTTTTTTCTTTTCTTTTTTTTTTTTTTTCAAGTTATGACCAAGTCAATGAGGAAAGTTGTTGGCTGTTTGGTGGAGCTTTTGTTCTCTATTCAAGGATAAGCTCAGGTATGAATCACATGCAGTAGCACATAGCAGGTGATGAAGCACAAAAAATTTAAAAAAGAATTTTGCAGTTATATTAAAACGAAAATGCTGTATGTGTGATGTATTTTCTTCAAGTAAACTCAAAGGATTTGATTCACTGTTACCATTGAAAAATGATGCAGGTGTTCCCTATTGATAAACCGTGAGATGATACTGCACTGATAAAACCCTTTTTATGAATATTCTGTGTGAGTGGCCTCATTTATAAAGTCATGATGTGTTTTCCATCTATGAACACATCCAGTTAGGCTTTATTTGAGATGAGAAGCCTTAAGCACTGCAGTTGTATACTGTGATTGTGTCATTCTACTAAAATGTGAAAATAAAGCCGCTTATGAACAACTGCTCAAATATAGAAAATGTCCCAAATGTATTTTTTCACACCCACTAATAACGTATAACATCGGGCCTACTCTATAGCAATTAACTTTTTTGCTGGTGTGTGTGTGTGTGCGTGCGTGTGTGTGTAATACCAAAATCAAAGTGTAAAAGTGCAATCCATCTGGTAATTAGGTGGGATTGCTATGAAAACAAAGCTAGCTTGCAGGTTGGTGCCGGTCCAAGAGGGCGTCAAGCAAGCAGCCCCTGGAGTCGACCCAGACAGCCAATGTTGATCTTTTTGAGGTGAGATCCTGTACTACACATGGCTCTATAAAGCCCTATAATGTATGAGTACTGACGTTATAAAGTCTTTTATCATCTAAAATTGTCATGTAGAGTAGATGAGTTGCACATTCAGTTATTGTTTTGCTATTTTTTATTACATCACTCATCCAGTTCATCAAACTTTCCAGACACGTGTGATGAAGAGTCCAACTTCAACTCACAATCGACTCATATGTTTGTTGCTTTTTTCACTGCTTACTGTATAGTTTGCATTCTTCATCCCATTACCCTTTATCCCGTCACTACTTCAACCGCTTCTTCATACTAATTCATGCCAGGAACGCAGTTTAGCTTCAGCTTATGCAGAAACCAGGATTCCCACCGCAATTCCTTCAGAAATTAAAATTTCTAGTTAACTGGATTATTGCTGAAACTAAATTCAAGTCATTTCCCTTCAATTCGTGTGATTTTTGACAAGAACAGACAAGAAAAAGACGCTTCTTGCCTCATTTCATTCTATGATAATAATAATAATAATAAATAATAATAATAATAATAAATTAACATCAAAAGAAAACACTGGGAAGAGAGTGAATAAAACACCTGCTTCATCAGCAGAGATATCAGGAAGCTTGATTTTAAATACAGGCAGCAGGTTGAACTGTTATAAATGGTTTAGACAATTTTTAGCCACATCGACACATTAAGTATTACCTAAACTCAGGTATTCTGTCATTAGGCTTCATCAGTCACGTGACTGAATTAATCTGCCATTTACTGTCAATAATATTATGTTGCCTTATCGGTGATTGAGCAGCCTTCTTCACTGCAGCCGCAGGTTCATTCACCACCACTTGACGCTGCTGCTGCGTGCTCCGTGATGACGTCACGTTAGTCAGAGTCAAAAGCCCTGTGAGTGTGAGAGTTTCTCGCCGGGTGCGGTGGCGCGCGCCTGTAATCCAAGCTACTGGGAGGCTGAGGCTGGCGGAGCGTTTGAGCTCAGGAGCTCTGAGCTGCAGCGGACTATGCCGATCGGGTGTCCGCACTAAGTTCGGTATCGATATGGTGCTCCTGGGGGAGCCCGGGACCACCAGGTCGCCTAAGGAGGGGTGCACCGGTCCAGGTCGGAAACGGAGCAGGTCAAAGCCCCCGTGCCGCTCAGTAGTGGGATCGCGCCTGTGAATAGACGCTGTAGTGCAGCCTGAGTAATACAGCGGGACCCAGTCTTTTTACACTCACCAATACACTACTATCACAACACACACTCACATATTATATTTGTACATCACACAGCAGCTTCTTCGCCACTTCTTCATCTTCTTGTCCCCATCCAAACCTGCACAAAGCCGCTGCTCGACACCACCTCCACCTGGAGGCCAGCAGCTACTACACCAGCCACACAATGCTTCTCATGTCCTGCAGGTGGCGCTAATTTAAAGCTGCAAACAGACCACTGTTACTGCTGTTAAGATATGCTGCACATGAAAGGTAAACACTTCAGGCTTTTATCCTTGAACGTTGATGTGTTTATTCGACTTAAATGTGACACTGTAACAACCTACAGTCAGTATAATTTTTCCACAGCTGATAATCAGTATTATACAAGAATCAGATAGTTGTCTTGTGTGTGTTCACATTCAATACATCATGTTTGAAAAGGTTAATTCAAGTAATAAACAGTGCCAGTCACCAGTACAAATGTGTTAATTTAAGCCGTTAACATCGCAGCTCTCCATCACTTACAGTCATTTCTTCCTTTTTGTAAAATTAGACAGATTTGCTTGTCCTTCCCTGGAATAGAGATGCGATTGTTCATTATCAGGCATACTGAAAGTGTCAGTTCCCAGCAGCTGATGCCATCAGAGAGATCAAATCTTGATGTGTGACTTTAGGATCTGTCCATGGTGATTGAATTGTGATAGAATTACAGACTGTAAAATGGATTGTTTTTGGACCGAATTTGTGGATTTTCTCAGTTGATGAGGAGATGTTGCCTCACATCTAAATTGATGCATCATGCAAAGAACACAACATTTCGGAATAACTTCTGTGGCTTCGAAATCTGAAATGAGCCTGTTTGAAATGATTTCCATATGCAGCACAACCTCAGGTATCTTTCTAAACCTATAATGAAACTCTGTAAGGGTGGAAATTTACCACCATGTTGTTTCCCAGATGCACAGGTGACATTTAAGGTCAACCACAAATGACACTAAGTGACAATATAATGACCATAATTTCAGCTCCAGTTCCATGTAATGTCCACATATTGGCCAAGGAAAGTTTTTAAAGTAAACTATCAATTTAGCTGTATTTGACGGGTTAGCTTCAGATCACCAGAACACTATTTGTGAGGTCTGGAGGAGGAAACAAAAGTCAACTTTCCACTGACTGGACTTTACACATTGGCTATAATGACTCATGAATGGCCTTTGTTTTGCGATGAATATTTACTCATGTTCAGCAAACTCACAGTTATCTTGTCAGTGCTGTTATTTTTACGGTCATCAGCATCTACACGATTCTTCGCTTTCCCTCAGTAATTTGGTGCTTATCAGAAACCTCCCACGGACATTTCCAAGGAAGAAAGACCACAAGAGAGGGCATCTCAGTCTGCTATCTAAATAAATGGCCCTTTGGGGGTTTTTCCAAATAAGTGAGGTCTTAAGAAGAAGTGTAACTCCCATTGATAGTGCTGGTTAAAATGAATGTAAACTGCATTTCTCAACCGTTGCATCTACTTGACCTCTATTTTCTTTTTTAAGTATATTTTTGGGGCTTTTTATGCCTTTATTTGATAGTACAGTAGAGAGACAGGAAATGGGGAATGACATGCAGCAAAGGTTGTCTGATGCGGGACTCGAACCGGGGCCAACTGCAGCGAGGACTGTAGCCTCTACACATGGGGCGCCTGCTTAGACCACTGATAAGTCACAATCAAGCCTTTCATTGCTTCTGAGCGATCAAGACTTAAAATGCTAAAGAGCTAGATTGCATATGCACCGACATTTCACTGACAAAATCAAAATGACAAACAAACAAAAGAGAATTACAGACATCTGCAGATATTTTGAAATGATCTCAGCATTTTAAAGCGTTGTGACCCCACTGACCCCCCCCTGCACTTTAAGGTCATTTAAGGTTTAGAGATAAACTCAGTTCAGAAATTGGGCCACATTAAGTCAAAGACATACCCTTGTTTCTTTTTTCTTTTTCCCCACACTCTATATTTGTACTGTATTGTTTTCTGTGTCCTGGTTAAAGCAGAATTTGACTAATCAGCTTTCCTCTCCGTTCTCTCTTTTCTTTTTACACATTCAACTCTTTTGGACGGCTTTAAATGCCAAGTATTAGAAATGTCTGCCCTTGCCCAAGCTCTTCAAAATTCCTGTGATGGTAGAACATGTTTTTGTGTGGGAGGACTGTTCTGCCAAGCAAAGCTGTTTTGGTCCTGATTCTTTCTTTTTTTTTTTTTTTCTCACAAGAAAATCTAGTTCTCGCACCACCAAATGCTACCTTGTGATGGGGGCAAACAAGAAAATAATACATGAGTAAAGGTTACAGCAGCTTTAGAGCTGTCACCCCCTGATTCTTATGTGGATTTTGTCGCACGTAAAAGCATTAGTATGTATCAAACACGCACAAAGTCCCTAAAGTCACTGTTTGAGAACAGAAAATTTTATTTATTTCCCGTATGTCACCCTCCCCCACCACCACTGTGTGCATTCAGTGAATTTAACCTCCTCAAAATGTACATTTTCTAGAATATTCCCCATGATTCAACATCGTCACAGTCATTGAGAGTGCAAGACAATGGGGAGCCCCTTGTGCATTTCTCAATGCCCAGGCCCTCGACATTGCCTCACCTTATTGCAGATGGCGTGTCGCAAGCAAAACAGCGTGGTACAGGTCTGGAAATTACCACGAAGCTTGTGTAAATATTCACAACCCAGTCATCCATGTGGAGTTTAGGGATGCACTGTCCCTTGAGGATTTAGTCGAAACCATGATATTGTTATGTGGCTGCTAAAAAAAGAGGAAGAGGGAATACCCATAAAGTCCATCAAACACAATTGCACCCAGACATACCCCCCCCCACACACACACACACAAACACAAACACTCTTATACATACATACACATAATCAGTGAAAACTGAGTTTTCTTTTAGGTTTTTTTTGTTATTATTATTATTTAAAGTAATTCATTTTTTCAATTGTGGTTTGTGGTTTAATTGGCTTTACCAAACATTAGTTTCTACATGAACTTTTTACATGTAGTCAGTGGGGTAACTATTTGAAACTTTTTCTTCTGAGACTGGTAATATCCACCCATGTTTATTCATATTGCTACATAAACCCTCAATATGTTATTTCTCTGGAGTTTACAAGATTACCTTATGTGCCTTAACTTTCCATCAGACATGTGACTTCCAGTTTAATGCAACTTACCCAGATTCTTACCAGAAACCACATCAGATGCAGCTAATTAGGCAGACAGCTAGTCTCAGTGTATGTGTGTCAGAGAGGGGGGGTGGGGGGGCGAGTGAGAGAGAGAGAGAGAGAGAGAGAGAGAGAGAGAGAGAGAGAGACAGATGAAGGAAGAGAGCATGTGCGAGAGTGAAAGAGAAGGAGGAGTGACAGAAAGGGAAAGAAAAGAGGGAAGAAGGAGACTCATTACTCATTAATGGTAAACTTAAGTTCTTCTCAGCAACTCGTTCTGCTACACAGACTCTCTCTCTCTCTCTCTCTCTCTCCCTCTCCCTCTCTCTCACACACACACCACATACCGCACACACACATACTCAAAAACACAAAGCAGAAGTGGACAAAGACACACGGTTTCAGTCGCCACGGTTGGCTATGGCTCAGGGCTCTGACAGCAATGACACAAGTTACAAGTCCCCGTCACCTGGAAGCAGGCCGGTAAGTGTGCACTTCCATTTACGTTCTCTGGGTTACCTGCTATTTTCACTGAAGGCTCATACGTGTTGTAGTTAAAGCTTTCTGGACAACATTTTAACTACAAGTCCTGTGAATTAAACGCTTCATCTTTCTCCTAAACCTTGGATTAGACGCAGTCTTTCTTGCATATCTGTTGGGCAGCAGTACAGCCCGTCATCAGTGGCTCTGGCTCTGTCTCTGCTGGCTCTTTTCACAGTTTCTCGGGGTGTTTCACATGCACACATGGGCTGGAGGCATGACTCGCCTCAAGTGTAGGCTTTTGTGAATTGCAGTATGTGTGTACACTATGTGCTGTAGTTCTCTGTGCATGTGAGACGCTGCCCATCATCCTCAGTGCTATCGAGATTCACGTGTGCCAGCCTCTAGAACATTGTTACTCCTTTTTCTTGCTCAAGAACCATTCTGGACATAACACAATCAAATGTTATTTCACATGCTACAAGCTGGAAGCATCACTGTATACAGATGGAGCCAATTTCCAGCAGCATCAGCTGTTTTTGATTCTTTTCTTCGTTTCTTTTAGCAATGCGTTAACAGACAGTTGAGATGACGTTAGATAATTAATTTGTTATCTCTTTGATGTACAACTGACTCAGCATTTTGAAAAGGATTAGTTATTACGATACCAAGAAAATCGAGTGATCAGGACATGAAACAGGGTGTGCGTTATACCTAACCGATGAGTCAGCCACTCCCTGACCCAGCCCTTCACGTTAGGTGTAATGTTAAGCCCATCTTCTGTCAAACTGTCATTAATCAAGACGACATTTCCATTCACACATAGACCCACCGGTGAGGGCCAGCACCTTCATCTTCATCAACAAGCTTCTACGTAAATTCGCTTTTTCAGATTCAGGAAACTCCCTGTGTCAAAACTGTCAGTTTACCACTTCACATCTGTGGAACTTCACACACACACACACACACACACACACACACACACACACACACACACTCTGACTTTCAAGCATCTCTGTTTTGTTAGAGCTCCTCAGATGATGTGAAGAAAGTGATGCGGAGAGAGAAGAACAGGATTGCTGCTCAGAAGAGCAGGATGAGGCAAACCCAGAAAGCTGACAGCCTACACTTGGTGAGGAGACCTTTCTCTGCTCTACACACCACACTCGCACACCAAAACAATTTAACACTGACCTCTTACATTTGCCAAAGAGACACAAGCCAAAACAGCAACGATATTAATCACTGTGTGATATTTAGTACAAACAAAGCTTGCACGCCAAATTTTCTAGCTCAGAAAAGTGTCATTTTGTGATAGTGTGATCGTAATGCTATGCTGGTTTCAAATAGAAGGTACATGCAGAGGGGTGTTTAGCAGATGTAGCATTAGTTAGGACACCCTTGCAAAATAATAGAGGCGTGGAGTGAAAGTTACTCTTGCTAGATTTCAGATATCATGTTATATCCGTGAATAATGTTAAAGTAAACAACGGCGTTTGTGCAGCCTGAAGGCCACGCCAACTGATCAATTTCCAATATAACTCCATGATACGTGGACATAAACAAACAGTGGCTGTGTGCGATGGTTTCCATGCAGCACTTTTAGAAGCCTCTGGGAATGGATTTGTACTATATTTACAAAATGCTACCTGACCATGTGGCGATGTGTCATAGCTTCTGTTGGGCTGCACACTTGGACGCCGCTCTGTGTGTTTGCAGAAGCTTAAGGAATAAATTAGCACGTGTGGGCAATCACTCCCTATCGCAGCTGAATCCAGCACCAGAGACTGTAGAGCTAATTCTGATGATAGTGAGTGCTGTTCGGGTTCGCCGCTCTGCTCATTTCTCACCATTATCCTTTCATGCCTCTCGTTTCGTGTGATAACTGGTAGTCGGTGTAAAGATATGACTCTGTCGCTTCAGCTTTTACTTGTTTGACTTGACACAAGATGAGTCCGTTATTCACCAACTCTTTATGAAGCTTAAGAAAGAGTGCAAACTCTTCTGTTCGACCTCCACGGATCTGGATTTGCAGATATTTTTCAATGAGAAGCTGCAAATTTTTCACTTTCTATTCAGATGTTCAGTGTCCTCAACCTGTGTGTGCAGCGGGTCTATGAACAAAATTATGTAATTATCTTTTGAATGTAACTTCACACACTAACTGCAAATGCTGTCACCTTTTATATCAACCCGTATATCAACACACTGACCATGTAGCCCCTCCATGTGTGACTTCCTTGTTCGAGAAAAGATGGTTTGTGCTGCACCGCACTCTTTCACCACGATGCTTTCAGAGCAGCTGTTTCTGTGAACTTTATCAGATGAACTGAAAAAGAGTTTGACATTCAGAAAGGCCACATTGTAGGCAGTGCATCCAGCGTAACTGATTTGAATATGTGAGAATCCTTCCCAAGAAGTACGGTGTATTTTATCGATCTCTTTAAAGCTTGTCACAGAGAACACTGCAGCACACATTCTGTGGTTTTACTTTCGTCGTCTCACTAGATAAACAGGAAGGCGAATTTTCCCTCTTTATGACACTGTGGCCCATTTCCTGTTTCTTCAGTAGTATTTTCTTTTTTTCTTCTGTGTAAATGAGCTTGAAATTATACGTTGTGGGCAGGAGGGGAGAAAAAGGCTGTCACTTCTTGTAAAGTGTAGTGGGCTGTATTTGGCTAAGTGACGCAAGAGCAGGGGTTTGCCCAAAGGTTCTGTGACAGTAAGGACCCAGCATTGTAATCTTTTGGCCACAGTATGATGACCTTTTAATTACCCAAGTGGAAGATTTCTCCCCTGCTATTCCCACTCACACACACACACACACACACACACACACACACACACACACGCACACACACATAAAAAATAAAAAATAAAAAAAACAACAGTTTGCTCTACACCTCAAAATTGATGATCACAGAGAAATCTTGTTTTGGAAAATCTACTGACATCATTCAAAATGTCAGAATGGCAGCTTTTGAGGTGCAGGCGGTTCATATTGTGAGGTTTAAGTTTGAATCTTTAATCAAACGTTAATGTAAACAACAATGCTGCTGTTTTGGAACATGTTTACAACAATTTCTTTTATACTTTATTACGAATCTGATTTCTGATGTGTTTTTACAAACCCCCAGACAGCCTTTGGTCTTTGCTCATTTCAGTAGAGAAAGAAAAATGAGATCAATAAAATTGAAAGTCTAGTTTGACAGTGAAAATAATCTTGCTGATCATAAACTAACTCAGGAAAAGGAAAGTAGCATACATCTGTTTTAGCAAAGAACATTTTATTCTACATGACTGCCAACTATTTTACAAAGGATACTATACTTTTATTTTTGTGATATGCTTTTTTTACCCCCAGTATGTCTGCTCTACATATAGTTATTCTACAACAGAAAAACTGACTTGCAGAAACTTGCTTGAGAGAGGAAGTCCATCATGGCAAACTACATCCACTGTTTACTTTTTATTATTATTGAGTTAATACACACTGTGTGCCACCACAGATCACCTATCTGCATGTTGATGTAAACTTATGGCTGCCATGAATTTGGAAACAAGACCGAGAGTCTGCAGCTCAGTAAGACTAACCACAGCTAAATGCCAGCATCAGCAGCCCAACATGCCCACAATGACAATGCTAACATACTGATACCTAGCAGGTGTAATGTTTGCCATGTCAGCAGCCTCAGTTAACATCTTAGCATGCTAACATTTGCTATTCAGCTCTACACGCAGTGCTAATGAGGCTGATGGAGATGTACTGGGCAAATTTAAAATTTGATGTGATGATGGCACCAGATGAAAGTTCAGGGGATCCCTCAAAATCACAACTATGCATGTAGGCCTCAGGGGGCCATGAACCTCTGTATAATCTTTCAATCCGCACAATAGCTGTTGAGACATTTCAGTCTGGATCAAAGTGGTGGACCAGCTGACTGACTGGAAAACAATGGCGTCCACAGAGGAGACTCATTCAAACAGATTACAAATCGACTGTAATACGCTTTAGAAAATGAACAGGGGTCAAATAAACTTTAATTTGTGGTTACAGCGTGTTAAAAAACACATGCCTGTAACAGGAAAACAGGAGTTAATGGATGTATCACTTTATCACTTATAAACTCATCCCGTCCTTGTGTTTTTCCGCAGGAGAGTGAGAACCTGGAGAAGGAGAACGCGGCCCTGAGGAAGGAGGTGAAGCAGCTGACGGAGGAGGCCAAGTACCTGTCGTCCGTGCTGAGCAGCCACGAACCTCTGTGCACCGGCCTGGCTCCCCAGACCCCTGACCTCCTCTACCCTCCTCATCACAGCAGCTACCACCACCAGCACATCGCTGTACCACACTACCAGCACTGACCTGACTTGACTAATGGGACGGCCGAAGACGAGCCGCGAAAACAGATGACTGACCTCAACGGAGAGAGACTTACTGGAGATGTGTCTATAAATGTTAACCATTGTTCAAAACTGATCCAGGAGGAGCATGACAGGCTGATGTGTCTCCCAAACAGTGACAGTACGGAGCTCAAACTGTAACGAGCAGTATTCAAAACTATTTATTTTTTGCTTCTCCTCATCTCTTTGCTTTTATCTGATTGATATCAGTGATCTGTGTGTGAACTCGATGGCTAGAAGTATCCACCAGTCTATGTTTACATTGGGTGAAATAACCGACTTACTGTATGTTCAGGTGACTCAGTTGATTTTCTTTTTTTTTTTTTTTTTGTAAATTGCTTATTTTCGGTGTCATGGAGACGACCTTTGTCACCCTGTCATGTTTAGAGTTTCTTGTGTTATTGTGTGTTTCAGCGTATAAATGTGGATAGACATTGCTCAGGAGCTTTTTTGTTTTGACAGATTTGATTGTGGACAAGCAGAATGTAAACATCGATATCCTAAATGGGCTCAGATGTACCAAAAAAAAAAAAGAAAAAAAAGAAAAAGAAAAAGAACAAGAAAAGAAATGACTGGCTGTGAAGAATGGGTATCCAAAAGGTCTTGTGTACTTGCTTTTTTCAGTGAGGAGACCCAGCAGAGATATTTATTAAATGTGATGCCTTTATGGGTGATCTTTTCTGACCTTCAGAGGCTTGTTGGTCATGCCTTTTATGCAGGGTTTTTTCTTTGTCAGGACAGCAGGATGTGTGAGGTCTGCACTGATGCTGATAACAGGGGACATGTGACAAACCACCTAGGTGTTTTTTTTCTCTGCTGAGAGAGTCTCTAGATGGCACTGTTTACTTGTATGAAAGACAAAGTTACAGTAGCTTATGTTATAAAGCACAAAAATAATCATCCATGGCGTGTTCTATGTGGGTATGAATTATTATTATTTTGTTCTTCAACACAGCTGAGGCTTTTTGTGTCCTTTTCATTTCACTGATTCCACAATGACTGGTCCAAATAAAAGACCTGTTTACAATGTTTGCAATGTTTTCAACTAGGAGGTGAAGTTGTAATAAAGTGGTTACAAAGGGCTTATTTTATAAATTCTTCGACAGACATGCAGCTAACATGTCAGGTAATGAATAGCAGCTGTAACTGGAGGTTTGTGAGTGTAACAGCGTCTGATGTCTCACTGTTACAGGCTGTTCAGACGCCACAAACACCCGTCAAGGAAACTCCGCCCTTGTTCCTCAGTTGACCGATTTATTTCAAGATCCCAAAGCGGTTTTTAGGTCCGGGTGGAGGGTCACAGCAGGCGCTCCTACACGTGTTAACACTCGGTAAACTCGACCTGAGAGGATCATATTCACCCACAAAGTTATCTGTAACTCCAAATTATTTCAACAGCACAGGCTTTAGGCGTAAGCTCGACTTCTCCAGTAACTTCAACCTTGGGAGGAAATGAATTTATGGATCCGAGAGTGCCGCTCAAACTGCAAGTTGTAGAGTCTTCACTACTTGCTTATTAACTGTTCAAATCAATGGACTGGAGATTTGAAACATAACGTTTGAGTTGAACTTCTCCTTTAAGCTGAAAACATGAAGTTGTAGGCCTATAAAGCGTTGACTGTTCACCCATGAAACAGAGCGAGTTTCAGCCTCTCAGCTTAGTTTGAAGTGCTTTAACCAGAGCAGTTAGGTGTAAACTTTATACTCCATGAGTATATCGAAAACACCAGTTTAATATGAGCGAGAAACCAGCGTTAGGAGACACTAAACTTCACGAGGATCAAACTAGAGCGGACTTGGAGAACAATGTCAAGCTGGAGGCGGGTGACGCGGCGCAGCGCGCCGACTATCAGGGTGAGCAGGACGGTCACGAAGCGCCGCAACCTACCCGCCTGTACAAACGCCGGTGGATGATTGTCCTCCTGTTCAGCTCTTATTCACTCTGCAACTCCTTCCAATGGATACAGTACGGGATCATCAACAACATTTTCATGAAGTTCTACAACGTGGACACCTTCACCATAGACTGGATGTCTATGATCTACATGCTGACATACATTCCCTTCATCTTCCCTGTAACCTGGCTGCTGGACAAGAAGGGGCTCCGGGTCATCGCGCTGGTAGCCACTGCGCTTAACTGTGCCGGGACATGGATCAAAGTGGCCAGCGTCAAACCCAACCTGTTCGCCGTCACCTTTCTGGGGCAGTTCTCCTGCTCGTTGGCGCAGGTGTTCATCCTCGGGATGCCGTCGAGAATCGCGTCGGTGTGGTTCGGTTCAGAGGAAGTGTCCACGGCCTGCTCCATCGGAGTCTTCGGGAATCAGGTAGGCTGTGAGGCAAAGAGAGTCCTCTGTTCAGTAAGTAGGTCAAGTTAGCCCTTCACCTACTTGATCACCGATTTAACCTATATTTAAGAGCTCCACTAACCACTAATCATTTGGACATTCCCACATCTATTTGGCACATCTCGTTTGCGTAATTACGCACGTTCAGGCGACCACAGTGCATCTCTTGTGCGTCCAAGGCACAACATTGTTAGCTAAGAATATGAGAGAATGAATGGGAGCAACACACAGCGATGCAGCTACAGCATGCAAGAAGAGGCATATATGTACTACTGTGAACAGGTTCTCAGGTGGTCAGTGCTTATACTTGCCCTCAGCCATGGCTGTAATTCATTCATTCAAACCTCTGAAACACAATATACAATATGAGAAACAGAGAAGGAGAAATAGCAGTAATCACAGAAAGAGTTCTTCAAAAACAAAACAAACACACAAACAAACAAACAAACAAACAAACAGAAACTATAGGATAAGATGTTTGAAAGAAAAACTAATAAAATATCCAAGTTACAAGATGGAGCATGCTCAGGTCGGTATAGCTGCCAGGAAAAATTCAAATTCATCAAGTTAATGGCATTATGTCAGTGACACACTGAAAAATATGAGGCTGTTAGCAGATCTGGGCACGGCTGCTTTTGCACAGATTATGGTCGTGGTCCCAGGGAAGACCTAAAAAAGAATTGGAAAAATTACATAAGACACAAGCTTCTTCCAGTACTGAGATAGATAGATAGATAGATAAAGGACAGTATCTAACCAGAAGATTAAAATTAACCAGCCTTTGAGTTGAATAGTTTTATTTATTTATTAAGCCAAGGCAGATCATAGTATTGTGAATGTATTGTAAATCACCCATGAAAATAGTTTCTCAACTTTCGACCACCACATTCTCTGACTGCGACCTGTCACTCCACATAAGCCACACACAAAATCCTCTACATGGTGATGCACATTTGGCTTTTAGGAAAATGTATCCACACTAAAGAAAAACCATCAATGTGCTGCTTTTCTGTTTAGATGAGTAGCAGCTGCGTTTTTCATGAGCAACCAAATAAGCAGACGGGATCACAAAGATCAGCATCATGCCACCGTTAATATAAGCCCACAGTTTTGAGCAAACAACACTTGAGTCAACTCAACATCAACTCCAAGGAAATGTCACTGAAAAGTCATCACTTAGTGCTGGGAAATTTGCTGCTTGCGTCCTAGAGCACGAATCGGGTTTGTGGATGGAGTCTCAGTGAGGAAGAACAAACACTTGCAGACTTCCTTCAAATCTTCGGGAGCATGTGTTGAGGCACCTAAAAGAAAGATTTAACACTATTCAAACCTTCCTTTACACTACTCCTAATGACATAGAACACACGTTGACATGTTGAGATGTCGGAGTTTATTCTCTTAACACAAGAAGCGCTTTTCTGTCATTTGTGTCTGAACTGTTCGGAATAGATGAGGCCTCAGTTTGGTTGTGTCGTAGGTTATTTTAAAGCATCCAAACCGCTTTTGTATTAGCACATGTCGTCATATCACACCCTCCTGCAAGAAGGAAGTCTAAAGACATCACATTGAAGGCTTCGTTGCCACATTCATGTCCTCTCTTTCGTAGTGTCTTCAAAGGCTGAGAGAGCGGATCATTTCAGGCACGGTTGAAAAGAAAAAAGTTATACATTTATCAAATAACACAACGGCATATATGCATTATATATATATCTATAAATAAATATATGAAATGACTACAGGAAGGGTGACTTAAAGAATATCCTTTGCATCAGTACAGTACAGTACAGTACAGTACAGGGATCTGTAGGTTAACAAGAACAAAGACCTGGAAACATTAACCTCTTGCAGCAACAAAATCTTCCTCACGTTCAAATGAGAGAGACTTCATTAAAGTTCATCGGAGAAATATCTCTGTTTTAGTTTTCTGGGGTAACTGCTATTTGGACCGTTAACTAAAGAGGTAAAACAGGGTCTGAGTTGGTGGGAGTGGTTTAGACAGAATTGGAAGATTTCCTATATTAACATCACATGACAGGACTGAAGGTAATAAATATGTGGACATGCGGTATGGAGGCTCAATGCTGTCACATGCACTGAGTTGTGAATGGACTGAGGACGCTGGTGAAAGCATTAAGTAGCCCCAGCTGTGCTCACTCTCTGGCATCTTTCTACAACAAGCAGTTTGCACACAGGACAGCAAGCTGTTAGGACACAAGCTGCGAAAGCTTAAGACCTCTCACCTCTCACGTTCCAGGGCCCCGCTTTAGGACAGTTGAAATGCCACAAAACAATACTTTGAAAGGCAACCATGCAAATTCTGAACTCAGTGGCGAGGAATGGCCGCGGTCCAAGGCTGCAAAGAATCTCGCTCCAGGCCTCGCTTCGCTGCAGTGGAGTCCAGGACCCGTTGGTTCCCGGTTAGACGTCGAGGCTTTGCAAGGTGACCGTGCAGAGCTGGCCCCGAAGCCTGAGACCAAACTTTACCATCGTCGCTGGGTCATGCTGTTTCTCTTCAGCGCCGTCTCAGCCAGCAATGCCTTCATGTGGCTCCAGTACGGCATTATTAGCAACATTTTCATGCGCTTTTACAACATTGACTCCCTGGCCATCGACTGGTTGGCCATGATATATCTGCTCACTTATATCCCACTTATTCTGCCCGTCCTGTGGCTTCTGGAAAACAGGGGCATCCGGGATGTCGTCCTCGTTGGTTCAGCCTTTAACTGCATTGGCGCGTGGATAAAAATTGGTAGTGCAAGTCCCAATCTGTTCCCAGTCACCTTTTTGGGCCAGTTTGTGTGCTCAGTAGCCACGGTGTTTGTCCTTGGCATTCCTTCTTACCTCGCCTCAGTGTGGTTTGGAGAGAAAGAGGTTTCCACTGCCTGTTCCATAGGAGTTCTGGGAAACCAGGTTTGTCTGAATATGTGATCACTCACCTTTTAACTTCTGCTTTCTGCAGCTGGCGACACGTAGAGAGGCATGAACTGTCCGACAGCTGTCTGTAGATTGTGCAGGGCTGCACTGGATGCCAGAGTCACATACGACTTGTAGTGTCTCAGTGTGAGAGGCCTGAGAGAATCATGTTAACTGTTTGCTGAAACCTGGTCATCAGACTCGGTCGGTTTAGAGGTTTAAATGTAAAAACTTTTGGTCCCAATCTTGAAATTCTGTGTTAATTAGTCAGATGACATGGATGCTGTTGAAATATGTTCATATAGCAATGTGAGGTGGTAGCTAATATAATAATTATTATGGTTATCTGAGTTGGTTTTCTCTTGGGCAATAACTTGTATTTGGTGTTTGATTGAGCTGCAAGTTACAGATGAGAGATATTGTAAGAAAAATTGTTGATGATTGAAATTCAGTTGAAATAATTAATTTTAATCATTAAAATTGAACTTTAATCAAATAATTTAAATAATTTAAATCAAGATGTGTTCCTTTAAAGATGATTTAGGTTTTAAAGTTGCATGTCCAATTTGCATCTGAACCAGTAACAAACTAATAATGGTGAAGAGTAAAAATGACATCGCTATAATATACAAAAATGGCCTCTAAATACACAGGCTGTGGTACCATTCAGTCAGTATGTAGCAGCAGTGTTGTTAAAAGCAGAATCTTTTTAAGCCATTTAATGTCACTGTAAAAACATGAATGTACCTCTTGGTGTGTTCCCTTGCTGTTTTTACTCAACTCACCTGTGTTCTGTCCTTAACTTGTGTTATATGTGTTTTCATTGCCTCACAGCTGGGCATCGCCATTGGCTTCCTGGTGCCTCCCATCCTGGTGCCTAATGTGGACGACATGGATGAGCTGGCTCACCACATCAGCGTCATGTTCTACATCACAGCAGGAGTGGCTACCTTACTCTTTATCCTTGTTGTCTTTGGTAAGATGAATGTAGCACATAAAGGGTCATTCCACCCCGGTAACAAAACTAGTATTTTCTCCAAACTTTGTCTTGTCATGGTTAGTTAGTTTAGTTTTAAGACCATAAGATCGTTTTAGGTTGTGTTGTTTTTGTTAGTTAGTGGTCGCTTTTATCGAATTGCTTAAATTTTTCTCTGTCAAGTATTTAACACACAGAAAACCTGGTAGAATTATTCCATCAAACGAGAACTGTAAGGCTGCAGACAGTTATTTTCTTTAATAACCGATTGATTGTTTAATCTAAAATTCCCATTATTATTTCCTGAAGCCGAAGCCCAACATATTCAAATTGCTGTTTTTGTCATACCAACAGTCAAAAATACAAAGATGTTGAGTTCACAATCATAAAAAACAAGAGAAACTAGCAAATATTCACATTTGAGAAACTGGTTCCTGTGGATTTTTAATCTTTTTGCTTAACAAATGACTTAAACAAATAATCAATTATCAGAATGGTTGCCAGTTAATTTTCTTTCAAAGGACTAATGATTAATAAGCTAATCCTTTCAGCTTTAGAGCACAGGTGGTTTCTCTGACCTGTAGTGGTTTTGAGACGTTCATGAATGAAACATGTCCTGTCGCCTCAACACAATGGAAGTGAAAATATTTTATTTGTTCTGCTCAGAGCATTGAAAAACTACATTTTAAGATTCTCAGTGGGACTATTTCCTCAATAGAAAGTTGTTCCAACATTTCAACATGTTCAACTCTTCTTCAGTATTTCAGATGTACTTTCCCAGTGCTTTGTTCAGTGCAAGAGAAACTCCATTTACCTCCATCGTACTGGAGTGGGGACAGGAACCTCAGCAAATAAAACCGAAACTTTATGGGTGACTAGACATTTTAAAGGGTGATATGTTTTTTTTTGCAGTTTTGGCAGTTTTTGAATTTACATAAAATGCAGATTAAATCAAAACTGATTTTACTGCACTGCGTAGTCAATGATTTTTTGTGAATGGGTAAAAAGGTGTAGTGGTCAATGAAGGAGTCAAGTGAGTGAAATGAATTAGCTCAAACACGTCATCGCCTCACTCACTAAGCTCTTACACCTCCCCGCATACTCAGGCTTTTTGATGCCTTTTGTCTGGATCTTTTTCAGACGGGCCAATGGGATTTCCCTGTTCAGTGGATCCGTCTGATGATGGTTTTAATTTACAGCAGCCTTACACTCTGACAAGAAGCGCCATTCAAAAAGACAAGTGCTGACCTGCATGTTCGCACCAGCACAAAACCCCTCCTGAGGGGGAGACAAAAAAGACACTATTGTGGTACAAGTAAGGTCAGGAGAGATGTCACGGGAATGGGCAAGAATGTACAGCACGAGCGCTACAGCACTAAAATCACAATGTTGTTTTGTAATTTAAACGTTAGATTCATGGATATATCAAAAAAGAGGACCTATGGTAACAAAGGGACTTAGCATTGTCTGATAGAAGGAAGTGGTGTGACAAACGGGATGTGAGCTTTCAGGAAAAATGCTTCGCTGTCGTCTGCTTTATATCTGCTGCCCATGCATTTCGACTTTCCTTTTTCTTTTGCCTCATATATTAGCTCAGAGTTTATATTTTTAATTACACATTTAGTACCTCACACCTCATACCTCACAATTACATTCATTTTTCTCTCTGTTTGTGTCACTGAGAAAACGAGATTCATGTGCTGTGTCATTCAGGGAGGAGGTATAGACTGATAACAGAAGTAGTTAGTCAGAACACAGATAGTAGTTCTGTTAGTAGTGCTGAGGAGTGGTCAGAGCAGTCGCATGAAAAAAGCTGTTGTCCTGTCACGTTAGGAGGGGGTGGG